>NW_015175535.1:52318-55960 GCF_001447785.1 Gekko japonicus | reverse complement strand
AACAGGGACAGAAACAAATGCATAGAAACAGACTATATGCATGCTCTCCCATTGCTCCTTTGCCTGTATTAATAAAATTAAGCTGTGGCCACGTTTTTATCAAAAAAAACGGTTGCACATTCCTTCCAATGCGAGCCCCAACTCCCGCCGAGCCCACACTGGCGGGATTGGGCTGATTTGCCTCATCGTGAAGCATGAAGCGGAGGACGAGGACAACGGTGCTGCAAGAAGTGTGGCACCTGGCAGGGGGTGGAGCCAGACTATTTAGGCTTGGCTCCCACCCTCTTCGCCAGCAGTTCTTCGATGTGCTTGGAGTGAGTGGAGCTCCGAGCACGATGTAGGAAGGCAGGCCCAGGCCTTTGGTGGCTTCAGCCTGGTGGGAGGACAGAGGTCCAGGATAGGTGGCTGCAATGCTTTACGGGCTGTGGCAGCTGGGAGAGTCGGGCCCCAGTGGCGGCGGCTGGGAGAGTTGGGCCACGGCGGCGGCCAGGAGGATCAGGCTGCAGTGCCCGGGGATGTCAACCATGCTGCCGCGAGCTGGGGCGTCGGGCCGCTGTGGAGGCCAAGGGCTGTGGAGGCCAAATTAATGGCTCATGGAGCATTGATGGACAGAGGTCTTCAGGCGGCAGCGTGGGCCACAAGACGGCTGTGGTGCCATCGGCGGGTCTTTAAGGCTTGCAGCGACGGGGCGAGAAGCGGCGCAGCAGAGGCAGCCAGAGGTCTTCAGGCAGCAGTGCGGGCCCGAGACGGCTGTGGCACCCTTGGCGGGTCTTCTAGGGCTTGCAGTGAGGGGGCTGCAGTGTTGGCAGCTAAAGCATCAGGTCTGTGTTGGTGGCCTGCTCATTGGGGCCACCTCTAGATGTGCGGCTGCCCAAACGTATTAAAATACACACGTACACACAAAAACCACACACAAACGAAGACACGCCCTCCCCTTTGGTTGGGGAGTAATCTTTAATCGGCCCGGGGTGGGGGTGGCTCTGTTTTATGTGGCTGATTCGGTATGCTGCTTACTCCCACCCCGTGGCCTGTTTGAGGCCTGAGAGCAATTTGTCAAATGGAGGGCACCAGGGTTCAGTGGCAGAGCTCCGCGGGTAGCGGTGGCAGCCGTTGTGTTGTGGGAGGCCCCATCTGCCCAAAAGTGGGAATCTAGTGGGGCAGGACTTTTAAGAGGTCCTTCTGTCACCCCTTGCATTGTATTATTTCTGCCCCCCCCCCCCCACCACTGTGCTATGGCGTTAATTAGGGCTGCCAGGAAGGTCTGTCTTTGCTCTTAAGGGTTGGGTTTCAGCAAAGGGGAGGGGGAGATTTGAGCCAGGGCCCTCTTCCTTCTGATAGTCAAAGTTGGTGGTGTGGAGACATGAGCCTCCCCCCTCGCATGCATTAGATTGGAGGCCGATTTTATAAGGCAGCCATTTTAGAGTGTTACTCCAGCAGCCATTTTAAGTGAATGAGAGACTGTAGAAGTGCGTCTCAGGAAGGCCATGACCAGTGAAAAGGGAAAGGACATGCCCTGAAAGTCCCTAGTCAGTGATGACAGGCAGGGTATAAAGCCAATCTTCCTTCCTTCCTTCCTTCCTTCCTTCCTTCCTTCCTTCCTTCCTTCCTTCCTTCCTTCCTTTTTCCCTCCCTCCCTCCCTCCCCGCCCCCCCGCACCTCACCCGGGGGAACGGTGTTCCCTCGCGTTCCCCTCGAAACGACCTCTGCGGTTACCGCTTTAGGCATGGGGATGGAACTCCACTGACCAGGCACCAGTTTGCGGCAGTTAGCGCCCAGGCTTTGGGCAAGTTGGGCCTTTCCTGAGGTGAAGTTTGGAACTCACTCTTCTCAGTTCAGTGCCACTTCCACTGCAGCTGTTCTGGGCTACGTGTTCCCTTGCCATGTGGTAGTGCAGTGGGACCTAGTTCAGGTCAGGACCTTTGTCCAGTCACTGCACTCCTTTTTGGGGGGTGGCGCTGTGGATCAGTGAGCTGTGGCGGGCTTTTGCCTAGCGTTCAAAGATGGAATTGCAAAGTTTTAAGTTATTAATGAGGTTTTTCCTTCAGGTGCTGCTGGCTGTGGGGCGTCATCATGAAGGGCAATGCCCTGGTCTTGCAAGTGGGGGCTGACCTTGCGATGATAAGAGAAAGGTGGCCTGGATTGCAGATAGTCTGGTGGCTATTCTGCCTCATCATGAAGGACAGGGCCCTGGTGTTACAAGCGGAGGCTGACCTTGCAATGATAAGAGCAGGGTGGCCCAGAGTACAGATAGTCGGGTCGACTATTCTGCCCCGCCAGGTCAACACAATTTGGGGACCCCCGCTAGGTGTAAAGACAGCCGGTGGCCTGGGGTGCAGCTGATCTTGTCTGCTTTGTTGCCGTGCTAGGTGTGGCGTAGCCTAGGGGTCCCTAGGTACTTGGACCGGGCAAGATGAAACGTCAATCGGCAATTTAGAAATGCCATGGATGGTGGCTTAGGCCACTTCTGGTTGCACCCTGATATACAGGTCAAGTTAACGGACTTGTATAGGGGGGCAGGGTGCACCTCTCTAACAAGGGCAATGCTATATTTCTGGCAAATTGAGGCAAGGGGTGTTGTTGGCGCTGGATTGCTTGGTGGGGGTGAAGGCCTAAGCAGAGGCTTGGCCTTTGCTATGGTGGGGTAGCGTGATCAGGAAGTTGAAAAGAGTGAGCACCTGGGCATTGTTATAAAGGAGTTAAAGGGTCCTCCAATAATGGCTTTCAGACCTTTGTGGCTCAAGGCCAGGAAGGGGTGATCTTCCTTAGAATAATCTGGCCCAGCCTATCTCAGCAGGCCTTGCGATTTATGGGTGGTGGGCCAGGGGGTTCTCCTAAATATGCTGGTCGAGAGCTACATTGGGTGGCTTGAGATCGGGGAAGGTGCATCACCCAGAAGGAGATGAAGGTGGTCATGAGTTTGACACTGGTCATATTCCTCAGTACATTTTAGCAGCCAGGTGTTTGATTATAATTAATTAGTGGCCCTTGTTAAATCCATATTGATGTCCATCTCTTCATTCCGATTGTGGTGGCAAAGTGATATTTGAACAAATTTGTGGGATTCTGCTTAGGTAAATGGTCTATAAGGAATTAAAGGAATCCAGTACAAATAGCAGCGTTTCTGGCGGTGGCAACAGTGGCTGCATATATATAATTTTTGTTTCCATATCGGAATATCCTTCTGTTCTCTCCCCAGTGCACATGGTATGCTGCCTACATCAGTGGTGTCCTGTTACACAGCCATGGTGATCACTGAGCAGAGGGAGAAAATGCCTCTTCTCCCATCGCCCACCACCTCAAACTGTAGCCCTAAGTTACAGTGAACACACATACAATCCATGTATCAGTTTACTCCTGATTTTTTTTACAGATATGTCAAATAATTTTCATATTACATACAGCACATACACAGCTGAACATCTGATCTGAAACCACACATTTACCCATGTGCTGGTGCCTGGTTTCATTTGCCAAGTGAATGCACCTTTGGATCTTTCTTACAAACAGACGTACATGTGTTCACTGTAACTTGTGAACAGGGCTACTGTTTCTTAGGAGTCATGCCTTGATGCAGCCTGTCAACGACATGTGACGGGGTTCAAAAGAGTACAGAGCAGGGTAGGCAATCCTTTTTGACACATG
>NW_015175535.1:29725-48131 GCF_001447785.1 Gekko japonicus | reverse complement strand
ACAGGTTTTACAATGATACCATTGTAGATTGCCTCTTACCATGTTTTAAAAGCCAAACTAACTTTTTGTTATGATGGGTCTCGGTGGTTAGTAGAAATGGGGAAGATTAAACATTAGGAAGTGTTTCAGAATGCCCTAGGGGGGCGGTCTCTTGACTTCTAAACAATGAATGTATGTGAAAAGTTCATTAAGGAACCCAAGGCTGAGTGAATGTTTCCACAGTTGCCAATTATGAGGATGTGGACTTGAATCAGAGACGCTCTCTTCCATTATAGACCTTAGGCAATGGTAATTCTAGGCTTCAATTTCCTATCTTTCAGGGTGCAGGATTGCCAAACAATCCAAAGAAATAAGTCTTGTCTGTATTGAGACTTAAGGTGTGGAAATGCACAGCTGTAGTTTTTCATGGCATGGAGGTAAAGGACGTCACCAGACAATTAACATCTTCTTAAGGAGGTGGGCTTCATTGATACCCAGGAGTGTCAATACGTTATTTCAGTGGATCAGTGCAAACATTAGCACTATGAATGTTGGGCAGTGCCTTGCAAATCGCAATGACTGTGCAAAAGCAAACATTGTGGTGTACATGTAATGGAATTTCTACAGCATTCTATAAAGGTCTTGAGAGAATGGAGCTCTAGTGGACCAGAGGCCACCCATTTCCCTGGCAGTGAAAAAAGGGTCAATTCTACAACCTGGGGTGTCTTGCACCTAACATTCTGAAGATGATCACCGCTTTAGGCATGCGGATGGAATTTTGATGACCAGGCAGCAGTTTGCGGTGGTAGTGCCTGGGCTTTGGCAAGTTTAGCCTTTCCGGGGTGGAGTTTGGAACTCACTCTTCTTGGCTCAGTGTCAATTCCACTACAGCTGCCCTGGGTTATGCGTTCCCTTGCCGTATGGTAGGGTCAGTTGGACCTTGTTTAGATCAGGACCTTTATTTGGTCACTGCACTACATAGGGAGGGGGACGCTGTGATAAGTGAGCCAGTGACGGCTTTCGCCTAGCGTTTGGAGAATGGAATTGCAAAGTTGAGTTATTGATGAGGTTTTTCTTTCAGGTGCTGCTGGCTGCGGGGCGAGATGAAGTGCCAACATCTGTGGCCACAGCATGGGGTTTTGGGCCACCCCTCGGGCCAGGAGAGCAACCTGGCCATTAAGGCCCTTGTGTTACGAGTGGAGGCAGACTTTGTGATGGCCCAGGGGCTGGACAGTATGGCTGGCAAGGCCCTTTCAGGACAAGCTGAGGGTGACCTTGCGATGATGAGAGCAAGGAGTCCTGGAGTGCAGATAGTCTGGTCGGCTATGCTGCTTGGCCATGGTGATACAAGCGAGGGGTGTCCTTGTGATGATAGGAGCAAGGAGGCCCGGAGTGCAGATAGTCTGGTCGGCTACGCTGCTTCGCCATGATGGACAATGCCATGGTGATACAAGCGGGGTCTGTCCTTGTGATGATAGGAGCAAGAAGTCCTGGAGTGCAGATAGTCTGGTCGGCTATGCTGCCTAGCCAGGTTGGTGCAATTTTGGGGACCCCGCTAGGCGTAAGGACAGCGGCGGCCTGGGGTGCAGCTGGTCTGCCTGCAATGCTGCAGTGCCAGGAGTGGGGTAGCCTAGAGGGTCATTGGTGCTTGGCACCGGGATAGATGAAAAGCCAATTGGTAGCTTAAATGCCAGTGGCTTGGGCCTCTTCTTATTGTACTTTGACATACAGGTCGATTTAACAGACCTGTATAGGGAAGACGGGGTGCACCTCTTTAACAAGGGCAATGATATATCCTTGCAGATTTGAGGTGAGGGGTGCTGTTGGCGCTGATCACTTGATGGAGGCAAAGGCCTAAGCAGAGGCTTGGCATTTGCTGTAGCGGGGTAGAGCGATCAGGAAGTTGAAAACGGTGAGCACCTGGGCATTTCATTAAAGAAATTAAAGGGTCCTCCAAGAACGGCTTTCGGGCCTTTGCGGCTCAAGGCCGGGAAGGGGTGATCTTCCTTAGAACAATCTGGCCCGGCCTATCTCAGCAGGCCTTGCGGCTTCCGGGGTGGTGGGCCAGGGGATTCTCCTAAATATGCCAAGCCACTGGTCGAGAGCTACATTAGGTGGCTCGAGATCAGGAAAGGTGCATCGCCCAGAAGGAGATGAAGGTGGTCATGAGTTTGACACCGGTCATATTCCTCAGTACATTTTTAGCAGCACCTCACCAGTTGTTTGATTATAAATAATTAATAAAGTGGCCCTTGTTAAATCCATATTGGTGTCCGTCTCTTCATTCCGACTGTGGTGGCAATGCCTCACCCTCTATCTCTCCTTGAACTTGCAAACAGATTATAAGTATTGTGGCTAGTCAGTCTTGGGATTCAGGTTTATTCCTACATGGAATGACTTTGTAGATAGGAAATATATGTAACATTTAAAATGACTGTGACATTCCCTTTAAACTTACGATTGCATGCATTTGTCTTTCACAATGATTTCAGTTTTGTAATAATTGAATATCCGCCTGCCTCCTAAAATAAATCGTAAATCCACAACTGCTGACCTTGAACATTGTGTATCATTAATACAGTCTAATGAAAAACAGTGTAAAACTCAGAGAGGCATATTGATTTCTGTGACGTCCTACATGTACCACTATTGTATTTTAAATCATCTTGTAGAAGGAAGGCAATTTCATTACCACCTGTCTTCAAGTGAATCATGTAACCAGGGGTTTGTGCTTTTTGAGACAAATGGCAATTCCATTTTCCCATGAGAAAAAAAATTAAAAGCAGATAAACATGCTTGATTAACAATGGGAACTAAATCTTTATATTTGCAAATGATAAATATAGTGACCAGATTCATCACCAGAAATACTGGTTCTATCAAAGTATGATGGCTCCTTTGAACATTGGTGATCTTTGCAAGAACAGGCCTCTGAAAGAGTGATAATCACTCCTGTAATACCAGATATCCGTCAGTTACTGAATTACATAATTAATTGTAAAAATATTGTATAAACCCGTTCAGCCAATACAAAATCAAATGAAACAGAGGATTTAATGTTCAAATGGAATCACTCATGTAAGTAATACTGTCAAGTCAGAGAAGTGTTTCTTCAGAATGAAATCATGAGCTTAAGAACAAGTGGCCAAGAAAATCTTATTAAGTATAGTTCACTTGCAAAAAAATTATTTCCCTGTTCATAGATGGTCTTAACACATGCCTTTGATCAATAAAGTAAATTCCACTGCACATGACGTTCTCATGGTCTGGAGAGTTAATATAAAATCATTTTTTATTCCAATAGTTATTAACATGATTCAACGTATTGTATAGGACTTTCTAATTCTAGAGAACTAAGTATTTTAAAGTGCCACATTTACTCCAGGTCTTTCTAAGCAAAGGATGTTCTTCGTAGAGTTTTTTTTTAAAGGTATTCCTAACTATCAGCACAGTGCAATATTAAACTAGAAGTTTGGACCAGAGTTCTGTTGTCTGGTTTTATAACCCACACACTGCTAGAAAGCTGAATGGGTGACCTTGGCTTGGAAGTCCTTAACTATCAGAATTGTTGTGAGGATAAAATGAATGAGCTGTGATGATAAAATGGTGGAGGCAGTATGTGCTACCATGAGATCTTGGGAGGAAGGGTAGTATAATAAATCTAAAAAGTATTATCATTTCTGTTTCACTTAAGGTTGCCAACCTCTGGGTAGGGCTTCTCCCTGCCACTCAGCTGTTTGGGGCTTTCTGCAAACTCCATTAAAAGGGACTATGGTCCCTTTCAATGAGGTTTGCTGGGCAACGAACCACAACCAGTTTGGTTCACAAATGAACCTCCCAGTTCAGTTTGTGGTTCAGTTTGTGGTTTGACCTTGAACCATGAACTGACATGAACCACATTTTTATGGTTCATGTCCATCCCTAGTCACTATTACTATGCCCCAGCTGTCTTGCCCAAGTCTCCTTGGACAGGTTTAAACCATATCTTCTTCCATCTTCGGATCACAAACAAGCAATTGTGGAGGAAAAAAAAGAAAACATTGAACCACCTCCACTATTTGGGGAGTCACTATCAGATTATTTAAATCTTTTTAAATCTTCAATCAAACCATGAAGGAAAAAAGAAAAAAACCCTGAATCATGCTGTCTACTATTGGGGGAGTGACCCAGGGCTATTTTTGAGCAGGAACACACAGGAACAGAGTTCCGACTGCCTTCAGAGCTGGCCACACCCACTACAGCCAAAACCTCTGCGTGCATGGCAACAAAGGGAAGGCCTGGAGAGTGACCCCCATGGCAACTCCGAGGTGGGCGGGCCAGTGGGAGCCTGGAAGGATTGGGGAGACATTTAAATGCCTCCCCATGCCTTCCCCAGCCTGTCTTGCCCAGGCTGGGTTGCCCGGGCTCCCCTCAACTTCCCTCAGAGGGCCAGCTTGCCCGGGCAAGTCAAGGGAAGGCATGGGAGTGTGGCCTAATATGCTAATGAGCTGGCTGTCAGGGGTGTGGCCTAATATGCTAATGAGTTTCTGCTGTTGGCCGTGGTTTATTATGCTAATGAGTTCCTGCTCGGCTTTTTCTACAAAAAAGCCCTTGGAGTCACTATCTGACCAGCTATAATTACTTGTTCTTTCCTGTACAATGATGTGCAAACACTTTATTTTAAACTGTCTAGTCATGAATTCAAACTCCTCCAAAATATTTGATGGCTAATAAAAATACAAAGAATGAGAGTCATATTTTATGTTTCAATAGCTCACTGCTTTCTCACTGGTATTTGCTCTCCCTGATTTCTAGCTCTGAGCAAAATGAAATAAATATATTCCTAAATTCCCCACAGGGAGTGCTTCTAGGAGCTGTAATAGATAACTTTAAAGCTGTCTGGAAAAAATGCAATAAGCTGTTTTTGGGGTTGCTACCATTTTCTCGTCATAATTTTCAGTTCAGAGCAGTATGATGTGTCTTAATGTGGAATCACTTTTTTCTTCTTTGTAGTAGACATCAAATGTAGTACTAGGTTTTGTAATGGCATGATTGTGACTAAAGTGCATATTGTTATGAAGAGTTCAGCCTTTTGTAGAACAAAGCATCAAGGTTATAAGCATGTGATATTTATTAGTGACAACAGAAAGGTAAATAGATGCCTAATTTTTCAATATCATTCTTCATTTACTACATGAAGTCTCAACATATGCAGGATCCCATTCACAGGGTTGCCAAACTGATTGTAATTCCAGAATACATCCCCTCCTAAAACTGTGGTCTCCCCATACTCCACCATCAAATTTCCAGGAAATTCCCAACCCAGAGTTTGCAACAAAGTTCCCTCTAAGCTATGCTAGGGGGTACTGGTGTACAGCATTTTAGCTGGCAGTGCAGAGAACTTAGCTGGCAACATAGCCTACAAATGAACTGAGAAGGCATTTCCCCCCTCCATTGTTTCCAATGGAGGACAGGGCACCTCCTTCTGGGGCTCATAGAATTGGACCACGTGGTCCAGTCTTTTTGAAACTGGGGTGGGGGGGTTGAGGAGAGGCACCAGCAGCTATGCTGCATATTTTGTTCCTCTACCTCAAAAAACAGTGTCCCTAGAGCCCCAGATACCCTGGATTGATTCTCCATTATAGCCTATGGGCCCATTGACTATAATGGTCCCCATAGACTATAATGGAGCCAGAAAAAACTGGGTTTTTTTGGCACACCCCTATTATGTTTTTCATTAGGATTTGTAAGCTGCCTTGAGTCACATGGAAAAGTGGGATATAAATATTTGAATAAATAAGTAGTTTGGGCAGATTGATAACATTTAAGCAACTTCCTGATTGTTATATAAGGCAAGGTTCTGACAGTGATTGTTTCACCTCTGTTATACTTGACCTGTAATGCTGCTTGTCATATTTTACTAAAAACAACAACAGCAGCAACAACAACAACATATTGGACTGCAAGGACCCCTGCAAGTGCTGGTATGTTTACTAAGGCTTAGCATAGGGCAATGGTCTGAGGCCAGCTCTACCAATCTAGTGGACTGGGGCAGGTAGACCTGTTCTCCAAAAGTCAGGTCTACCAATATTGTGGAAAGGGGTGGGTCTACCACCCAGGTCTACCAATATAGTGGAAGGGGGTGAGTAGACCTGACCTCTATTGGCCAGGTCTACCAATATAGTGGACTGGGATGGGTTGATCTGTTCTCCAGAGGCCAGGTCTACCAATATAGTGGAAAGGGGTGGGTGACATTTGACTTGATTCTGCTTTCTCTTATAATGTTTAAATTATTCTTAAAATATAGTTTAAATCTAATTTAAAATAATTTATTCTGAGATTTTTACAAGGAGATGGAAGTAATCTTCTAAAAATCTAATTTACATGATAGTCAAATGTAGACTCACTCACAACTTTAATGCTTCTTGCTTTTTTTTGCTCACAAGGTAGAATTTTTGTTCACAACACTGTGGAACTTAGAAGGAACATTGGTTGGCAACCCTGTACACATTAATGCTCTATTTCTTTAGCTGGAATTATGCATGCTGTAAAGTTAGCTTGACTGAAATGCCTGAGGGAGAAACAGTGCAGAGTCTCAATATGGTTTGAAATGTAATATATTAAAAAAGAAATAAAAGAGACATATTTGCATGATCCCACTGAAAACAGGATGATATAATGAAGGACAAACATGCTTTTTGGGTTTCAATTAAACAGAGGCACTATTTGTTCAAATAATTCCTAGTTATACTGGAGTTGATATAAGACATTGTGCCCCTTCCTCTTTCAGTCAAAGTCCAGCTATTGATTTGCGTGCTCCACTTTAGCGTAACCATTTTAAAATGGTATTAGGTATTTGTTCTTCCTTTGCCTAGCTTAATGATGTTGGGTATGGTTTATCTGAATACCCTTAGGAAAACTATCACAGTTAATTAGGTAACTCATTTAAATACTGGGGATAGGACATATGCAAATAAAATATTTCCCAGCAATCGTTTTATTGCTTTGTTGAAAATCTCTTGAGTCCAAGGGTAGAAAGCTTCCAACATACTTATTCAATAAAGTCACCTGCACATTTTGAAGTGCTTGTTTATGATTTCTATACATAGGCTTAATGTTTTCCAATAACTTACTTTGCTGCTTTGATTTATTGTCATGTATTTGTAAAAGATACCTTTGCAACTTACTCTCAGCTTGTTTCATTTTCTGCTACTGCTGATTCACTTTGCTACATCTTTGTTTCATTATCTGTGTCTGAGGTCTTTCCAAATATTTGCCACAGAACATTCTCTGTGCCTTCATCCCCCCCCCAATTCTTATTCCCCTGAAGTAATTTTAATACCATCCCATCATATTTAAAAGAAGAAGATGTACTTGGTGGTTATTCAGGATAAATATATTTTGTTCTTCTGATCTGGCAAGCTTGAATGGGACATGGTATTATGAATCTCCTACATACATCTTACTCAAGTCCCCCCACCCCCCAAAAAAGGTTTTCTGGGTTATGTGGTATATGGGCAAAGATACATATAAGGATTAAATATGCTTTCTATAAGATTCGGTGTTGAAAATGTTCCATAAATCTTGGATGCTTTCTTTTTTTGTTGTAATTGTGGCACCCAGTCTTTATTTATTTTTTTGTCCCATGCATGCAAGGCCCTGTCAAGTGAAGACAGGTTTCCTGCCTGAACCAACCTGTTCATGATTTTGACTCAATTACACAACTAAATGGCAATCTTTATTAATTGTTTGTACCTAGTACTAATTGTTTTATTAATGTAAGTCCTAATAGGTTGGGTTTCATTCGTTTGCAAAGCAACTGAGTGAACTGATAGCAGGGGGTTTGATTATTTATTTATTTATTAAACTTGTTAGGCCACCCTTCCCTGTGAGGAGGGCTCAGGGCAGCTTACATCAATAAAACAATACAATAATATTAATCTTAAAACAGCATTACAATTTGACAATCACAATAAAACAGTACAATCCAAGATGGAGATAAATTTCTAATAACCTCTTCCCCCCTGGGTTAAGTAAAATACAGAGACAGAGGGAGGGGGGCGGGATGTGAGAGTGTCAGGCTGTCACTGTCCTCAACCAAATGCCTGGCAGAACATCTCTGCATTGCAAGCCCTATGGGATGGTAACAGATCCTGTAGGGTGCAGATGTCCCCAAGCATCCTCTTGCCTCTTGTAGTCCTCTATATCCCACCTGGGGAGGGGAGAAATTCCAACCCAGAACAGACTTAGGGTTGCCAGGTCCTTACCTTGCACCAGCGGGGGATGGGAGGAAGCTTTCCAGGAGTGGGGGGTGGGGAGACATCACTGTGTGCAACATCCCTGATGTGATGATGTCATGTGGACATCATGGTATCATACCAGGTATGTCACATGGTAATGCTCTGGTTTGGGGGCAAACTCTATGGTAAAATTGGGCTCAAACCATAGTGTTTTGCCCCAAAACCAGAGGATTATTGTGCGACATCATCACATCAGGGACGTCACCTGGGATCATAGATGTTGGGGGCAGGGCTTCCCCAGCTGGACAGCAGTGGGCAGGAGTCCACAAAACCGGGGGTTCCTCTGCTCCCACCTGGGGACTGGCAACTCTAAACAGACTAAGTAACCAAAAAGGTTGACAAAAAGAAGTTACAACCCCCCCTAAAATTATAATCCAAAAGTTTTAATCAATTACAAATATAAAAACCATGCATCACAAAACAACAATCTTTTGTTACATATATATGTACTTTCCCCTAGTGTATGAAACCTGTTTATTAAGATTGACCTTGCATACAAGGGGATGTCACACAATTATGAGTATCATTGCTATGACCAGGTACATTTACGAATGGCAAAAAACATGTAATCCAAACAAAACCAAATGCATTTTGGCTGTGAGGCCTTCCTCAGTGGTTTAGATCTTTGCCAAGCATGCCATATACTGTTTTTGTTAAAATTACAATAAGCCTGACCAGGGGACTAAACATCTGGGGGTGGGGGAATGGAAAAGGAAAAGAAAACAATTGATCTGGATTCATTATTGTATATGTTCAATATAAAGTATAATTATTAAAGTTATTAATTAAGCTTCTTTAAATTACTCACAACTACCAGATGTATTTTTTTTTACAAGGACTACGTATCTCCCTTTGTCGTTAGATAGGACCAAGCTTTGTACAGGGAGCTGTAGCCAAAGGATGAATCAGCAGAAATATTTCCCCTCCCAGGCATGAACTTTTAGTCTGTTTATAGAGCTTGCTGCATTTGCACAAGAATATGAAGGAGGGATTTCTGCTGATTCATCCTGTTCACTGCAGCCCCTCACAACAGTGCATGGTGCTCCTAAGAGGGCCCCCAATCTTCTGGGGCTGCAATGAGAATGGGAAGGGGGGGGAACCTTCTGCAAACTCAGCCCACTTACAAAATGATGGGCTTCAGCCCACTATTTTACCTTAGCCTGTCAGCTTTTACAGCACTGCACAACTTTATTACCGAAGAACTCAGTTTGAAAGTCATGTTCAGGAGAATGCCCAAACATTTAGAGAAGATGGTGTACATTTAGGCTAGATGAAAAGACAGCAAATCCTCCCTTCGTTCTGTTTAATCATTTTCTTTAAGTGAATCTTCATCCATTTATTTGTTTTTAAATTATGAGAGCATCTAAGGAGTTACAACAGAAGGGTAACCTTTTATCTTCGGTAGGTGACAACATAGGTCAACAAGCCCACATGGCTGAGCATCAAGGCAACAGAAGGTAGTGACAGCTGGCTCTCAATTGAGGAAATCCCATATGTCTGGAGAGGTTAGCAAAGTGTCCTTCAAAGCCATAACCATTAACCATCCAAAATCCGGGGGTTACAATGAAGCCCAGTTCCTCATTTCTTTTCTACATGATGAATGAACACTGTAAAAATCCTGCCTCTTCTGTTGCAGCATTAAAAAACAGCTCATCTTTTATCACCTCTCTCCTCTAATCCCCTTTATAAAGATGAAAACAGAAGGAGGTTCAAAGACACCATGAAGATCATAACTAAAATATCTCATCTTAACAGCTCACTTGGTGTGATGCTGATGCGGAATGAATGAAAAGAAAGGCTTGTACAGTAAAGAACTTGTGTTGCTTCCCTGTTGGTTTTATCGACAGTTTCTTAACTTCTGATGATTGTCTGCCTTTCAGATTAAACTACTTATAGAAAACACCATGAAACTTAAAAACTGACAAATATAAGTTTGATTAATGACCAAACGTGTGCATTTTAAATGATTATGGGGGAGAGGAGGTACACATCATCAGTTTTCTATTACAAAAGTGGCAATGTTTTATAAGATATTGGAATATTGTCAAAGCTCAGGAGACTCTGAAACAACAAATAGACTTGTTGTGATAATGAAATGGTTATTACAGTTGAAAAGTAAGGAGCTTAAGGAGATTATTCAGTAATCAATTTCTGTTTAAGTATGTAATACTTCCTTTACTTAGTGCAGTTTTTGGACAATAGAATAAAACATTATTGTAAAACCTCATAAATATTTCCATTTTAATTTTTGGGACTGATACATGGATAAGAAAAATGATCTGCTTATTCAGACTTAAAACACCATGATACAGTGCAACAGTGAGCAATATGCATACGCACAGACATATTGGGATATTCGTTACATATAAAATTATAATTTGGAATTAGTTGAACCCATGACATTTTTTTGAAATTGATAGCTAGATTTTCAGTGTTTGGATCAAAACAAAATTTTGTTCAGATATACAGTTTTAAAGAGTCATAGCTATACACCACCATTCAAATACAAGGCCACTCCTCATGCAGTGAGTTGTACAGGTAGCCTTCAAGGAAGCTTCTGGTGAACTTCATGTGCAAACTTCTCTAGAGTATTCAAAATGGATAAGGCTTTGTTTGTCCAGATTCCATTACTAATATTCTATGGCAGCAGTGAATAATTCTGATTTCTTTCCAAAGCCCTTTGTTAATACAAAATCACGAAATCCTAAATCCAGTACAGTGTGAAATGTTTTGTCCAAGTTAACAGGCATTTTATCATGTACCTTAACAAAGCCAGGACTTCACATTAAACAGACAGAATTATTTTGATGGTGCTAAGCAATGTTCCCTCTAAGCTGTGGAGTCCTGTGAGCAGAAATTCTACTGTGTGAGCTACTGGCATTAAAGTTGTGAGCAGGTAGTTTGGCTGCTGCATAAAATTAGTTTGCTCTGGAGCCCTCCTTCCTGAGCTAAGACAAAAATGTGTGAGCCAGAGGCTAAAAAACTGTGAGCTAGCTCACACGAACTCAGCTTAGAGGGAACACTGGTGCTAAGGTGATTGATGGAGTGGAATAACTTACAGGATAGTGCAGTCTGAGCAGGCATATGTGTTCCAAATGAAATGAAATGAAAAGACTCTTAAAATAAAAGAATCCCAGTTAAGTATATATAAACATTATGCTAACAGTCTGGAAAGGGCCCATTGATTGTGTAGGTAATAATAATGTAGGAAATAGCCCCCACTGTGCCCTTAAACCCACATACTTTTGTGACAGAAATATTATTGTTGGATGCCTGTTTGATTTTCCCAGAAAAATTCCAATGATCACACAAGTTTGATTTACATTGCCAAACTAAAACCAAACTATGACTGCTGCCATTTTTTTTTAAAAAAAGTATTATAGTGGCTTGTTTTGATGTATAACCATATAAATTTAGAATAGAACACTCTAGAGAATCTAGAGAGGGTGTGATTTACCAGGTACAAGCTGAATCATAGATTCAGGTGAGTAGCTGTGTTGGTCTGAAGCAACAGAACAAAATTTGAGTCCAGTGGCATCTTTAAGACCAACAAAGTTTAGTTCTAGGTATAAGCTGAATCACAGTGACTTTGTGTGGATCAGTGATATCATAATTAACATTAATTTACATGAATTCCGCCTAAGTGACCAATTGTCTTGAGCCGGCATGAGAGACAGACCCACAAATGGATAAAGCAGTTGTGCAGTTTTTGTGCTATAGTCAGCCATCTCTAGTCCTGGGCCAATGTGACAAACCAGTCTTTAGAATTTAAATCATAGCTGGTTTACGTTTAAATGGTAGTAATTAGGCAGTGGCACTGTGGCAGGGCCCATGACAGCCACTGCAGCCCAAAGGACATCACGAAGAGGTGACCTGGTATGGGAAGCCTGGAAGGCCTCATGCCTGGTGCCCATATCGCTTCCTGAGCAGAGAAAGGCACTGGTGACAGGGGGGACTGAAGAAGAAGAAGAAGAAGAGATTGGATTTATACCCCGCCCTTCACTACCCAAAGGTGTCTCAGAGAGGCTATAAATCCAATCTCTTCTTCTTCTTCTTCTTCTTCAGTCCCCCCTGTCACCAGTGCCTTTCTCTGCTCAGGAAGCGATATGGGCACCAGAGCATCACTTGCCCCAGAGTCCCTATCTATACCTTGTGGCTAATAGCCACTGATGGACCTCTGCTCCATATGCTTATCTAATTCCCTTTTGAAGCCGTCCATGCTTGTAGCCGCCACCACTTCCTGTGGCAGTGAATTCCAAGTGTTAATCACTCTTTGGGTGAAGAAGTACTTCCTTTTATCCGTTCTAACCCGACCGCTCAGCAATTTCATGGAGTGCCCACGAGTTCTTGTATTGTGAGAAAGGGAGAAAAGTACCTCTTTCTCTACCTGCTCTTTCCCATGCATAATCTTATAAACCTCAATCATGTCACCCCTCAGTCATCGTTTCTCCAAGCTAAAGAGCCCTAAGCGCCTTAACCGTTCCTCATAGGGAAAGTGTTCCAACCCTTTTATCATTCGAGTTGCCCTTTTCTGCACTTTTTCCAAAGCTATAATATCCTTTTTAAGGTGTGGTGACCAGAATTGCACACAGTATTCCAAATGAGGTCGCACCATTGATTTATATAGCGGCATTATGATATTGGCTGATCTGTTTACAATACCCTTCCTAATAATCCCCAGCATAGCATTGGCCTTCTTTATTGCAGTCACACACTGTCTCGACATTTTCAGTGAGTTATCCACTACAACTCCAAGATCTCTCTCTTGATCAGTCTCTGCCAGTTCAGACCCCATCAACGTGTATTTATAGTTAGGATTTTTGGCTCCAATGTGCATCACCTTGCACTTGGCCACATTGAACCCCATTTGCCATGTTGACGCCCACTCGCCCAACTTTGACAGATCCCTTTGGAGTGCCTCACAATCCTCACTGGTTTTCACCACCCTGAACAACTTCGTATCATCCGCAAATTTAGCCACTTCACTGCTTACTCCCATCTCCAAATCATTAATGAACAAGTTAAAAAGCAGTGGACCAAGTACTGATCCCTGCGGTACCCCACTGCTTACCACCCTCCACTGAGAAAATTGCCCACCTACACTCACTCTCTGTTTTCTATGAACTAGCCAGTTTTTGATCCATAAAAGGACTTGTCCTTCTATCCCATGATTTTTGAGCTTACTTAGGAGCCTTTGATGAGGAACTTTATCAAAAGCTTTCTGGAAGTCAAGGTAAATAATATCTATTGGATCCCCCTTGTCCACATGTTTGTTCACCCCCTCAAAGAACATTAACAGGTTAGTGAGACAAGATCTTCCCTTACAGAACCCATGTTGAGTCTGCCTCAATAGGTTTTGTTCATCTATGTGCCTACTAATTCTTTCCTTAATAATGGTTTCCACCAATTTACCCGGTATCGACGTCAGACTGACAGGCCTGTAATTTCCCGGATCTCCTCTGGAACCCTTTTTAAAGATGGGAGTGACATTAGCTACCTTCCAATCCTCAGGAATGGAGGCAGATTTTAAGGAAAGATTACATATCTTTGTCAGGAGATCTACAAGTTCACATTTGAGTTCTTTCAGAACTCTCGGATGTATGCCATCTGGGCCTGGTGATTTTTCAGTTTTTAAGTTGTCTATCAGTTTTAGGACCTCCTCTCTCATCACCTCAATCTGACTCAGGTCTTCCAACACCCCTCCTGAAATCAGTGGTTCTGGAGTGGGCAAGCACTTCTCATCTTCCACAGTGAAGACGGAGGCAAAAAATGCATTTAGCTTCTCAGCCATTTCCCTATCATCCTTCAATACTCCGGTTTAAGTTCTGGGTCTGAGTCGGCTCTTTTCTTGCCTCTCCTGGTCTCCGTCTTGGCGATTTCTTTCCAATTCACAGATTCGCAAAATAAAGCACTCTTCTAGATGATAAGATTTAGTCCTCCATGCCTCTCTGTTTACGCTTTCCAAAGACCCTTAGAAATATATTAAAAAAGCAAATTTAGTTGAAGTCCTCCTCAAAATGTCGGGCGCAACTTCTCTATGGTAATTTCATGTAGAGTAGGTCAGATTGGTATTTTGCAGGCCCTTCCTTCCGCATAAAACTCACTTCCGGTCCGGCACCTTTAAAAGTTCCACTGTCTTCCTTTCGCTAATGCCCGTCTAGGAATTCAACTTCCTGGATGTTTCACACGGACCTCTTTCTTTGTGACACCAGCCTGCTCTTCCCACGCTATTGTTCGTGAGTTTCGATTTTACAGTTGCGCACACGGCTCCATCTTCACCACAGGAATGTTAAACAATAAGCGTTTTTACAGTTTTTAAAGGCTTCAATCAACTTTTTTCTCTCCGGAATCGGATTTCTGGGATTTACTATTCATTTTCCGCTCAACCGCTTAATTCAAATTGACTCCAAACTCAGTTCAGGTAAGCGGCACGTTTTTGTTATCTAGCACGTTCAAAACGGGTTTCGCATTGTTTCTTTTAACTCACAGTTGTTGTCCTTCTTCAAAGAAGTCTGCTGACGAAGAATTTATGCCGGTAATCCGGCTCGATCGGCCACTATAGAGTTGCTTGGCACTTGCCTTCTTCGTGGGAGGAGGTCAAAGCCCAATTCAGCTTCTTCCGAAGCTGGATTACGCCAACCTCACACTCCCTCTAGGGCGCTGCTGCCTGCTTGTCCCCCCCCCTCGCTGGGGAGTGATGCGTTGGGCTGTGTATTGCCCAAACTGTCAAAAGTGGCCGTCGCTCACTTCGCACGATCGCGAAACGCTTCAGTCCTCCATCTTAGCCAGACCGGAAGCCTGCACAACTTTATTACTGAAGAACTCAGTTTGAAAGTCATGTTCAGGAGAATGCCCAAACATTTAGAGAAGATGGTGTACATTTAGGCTAGATGAAAAGGCAGCAAATCCTCCCTTCGTTCTGTTTGATCATTTTCTTTAAGTGAATCTTCATCCATTTATTTGTTTTGAAATTATGAGAGCATCTAAGGAATTACAACAGAAGGGTAACCTTTTATCTTTGGTAGGTGACAACATAGGTCAACAAGCCCACATGGCTGAGCATCAAGGCAACAGAAGGTAGTGACAGCTGGCTCTCAATTGAGGAAATCCCATATGTCTGGAGAGGTTAGCATAGTGTCCTTCAAAGCCATAACCATTAACCATCCAAAATCCGGGGGTTACAATGAAGCCCAGTTCCTCATTTCTTTTCTACATGATGAATGAACACTGTAAAAATCCTGCCTCTTCTGTTGCAGCATTAAAAAACAGCTCATCTTTTATCACCTCTCTCCTCTAATCCCCTTTATAAAGATGAAAACAGAAGGAGGTTCAAAGACACCATGAAGATCATAACTAAAATATCTCATCTTAACAGCTCACTTGGTGTGATGCTGATGCGGAATGAATGAAAAGAAAGGCTGGTACAGTAAAGAACTTGTGTTGCTTCCCTGTTGGTTTTATCGACAGTTTCTTAACTTCCGATGATTGTCTGCCTTTCAGATTAAACTACTTATAGAAAACACCATGAAACTTAAAAACTGACAAATATAAGTTTGATTAATGACCAAACGTGTGCATTTTAAATGATTATGGGGGAGAGGAGGTACACATCATCAGTTTTCTATTACAAAAGTGGCAATGTTTTATAAGATATTGGAATATTGTCAAAGCTCAGGAGACTCTGAAACAACAAATAGACTTGTTGTGATAATGAAATGGTTATTACAGTTGAAAAGTAAGGAGCTTAAGGAGATTATTCAGTAATCAATTTCTGTTTAAGTATGTAATACTTCCTTTACTTAGTGCAGTTTTTGGACAATACAATAAAACATTATTGTAAAACCTCATAAATATTTCCATTTTAATTTTTGGGACTGATACATGGATAAGAAAAATGATCTGCTTATTCAGACTTAAAACACCATGATACAGTGCAACAGTGCGCAATATGCATATGCACAGACATATTGGGATATTCGTTACATATAAAATTATAATTTGGAATTAGTTGAACCCATGACATTTTTTGAAATTGATAGCTAGATTTTCAATGTTTGGATCAAAACAATTTTTTGTTCAGATATACAGTTTTAAAGAGTCATAGCTATACACCACCATTCAAATACAAGGCCACTCCTCATGCAGTGAGTTGTACAGGTAGCCTTCAAGGAAGCTTCTGGTGAACTTCATGTGCAAACTTCTCTAGAGTATTCAAAATGGATAAGGCTTTTTTTGACCAGATTCCATTACTAATATTCTATGGCAGCAGTGAATAATTCTGATTTCTTTCCAAAGCCCTTTGTTAATACAAAATCACGAAATCCTAAATCCAGTACAGTGTGAAATGTTTTGTCCAAGTTAACAGGCATTTTATCATGTACCTTAACAAAGCCAGGACTTCACATTAAACAGACAGAATTATTTTGATGGTGCTAAGCAATGTTCCCTCTAAGCTGTGGAGTCCTGTGAGCAGAAATTCTACTGTGTGAGCTACTGGCATTAAAGTTGTGAGCAGGTAGTTTGGCTGCTGCATAAAATTAGTTTGCTCTGGAGCCCTCCTTCCTGAGCTAAGACAAAAATGTGTGAGCCAGAGGCTAAAAAACTGTGAGCTAGCTCACACGAACTCAGCTTAGAGGGAACACTGGTGCTAAGGTGATTGATGGAGTGGAATAACTTACAGGATAGTGCAGTCTGAGCAGGCATATGTGTTCCAAATGAAATGAAATGAAAAGACTCTTAAAATAAAAGAATCCCAGTTAAGTATATATAAACATTATGCTAACAGTCTGGAAAGGGCCCATTGATTGTGTAGGTAATAATAATGTAGGAAATAGCCCCCACTGTGCCCTTAAACCCACATACTTTTGTGACAGAAATATTATTGTTGGATGCCTGTTTGATTTTCCCAGAAAAATTCCAATGATCACACAAGTTTGATTTACATTGCCAAACTAAAACCAAACTATGACTGCTGCCATTTTTTTTTAAAAAAAGTATTATAGTGGCTTGTTTTGATGTATAACCATATAAATTTAGAATAGAACACTCTAGAGAATCTAGAGAGGGTGTGATTTACCAGGTACAAGCTGAATCATAGATTCAGGTGAGTAGCTGTGTTGGTCTGAAGCAACAGAACAAAATTTGAGTCCAGTGGCATCTTTAAGACCAACAAAGTTTAGTTCTAGGTATAAGCTGAATCACAGTGACTTTGTGTGGATCAGTGATATCATAATTAACATTAATTTACATGAATTCCGCCTAAGTGACCAATTGTCTTGAGCCGGCATGAGAGACAGACCCACAAATGGATAAAGCAGTTGTGCAGTTTTTGTGCTATAGTCAGCCATCTCTAGTCCTGGGCCAATGTGACAAACCAGTCTTTAGAATTTAAATCATAGCTAGCTTAAGTAAGTACAATGGATGCATTTCCACAGAGTCCTCTGTTTTCTCCTTGTTCTGTGTCTTCCCACTATGTATTCAACAGGTATCCAGATCTGTGCTGATTGATCAAATGACAGCCCAACTATGTGTTCTAGCATATGTGTTTGCTTTGTAAATCATTCAAGCTGTTGCACTGACTTGAGCTGCCTGTCATATTTTGGAAGGTGTCTCATATAGTAAACAGAGTGAAAAAAGGCCTGGATAAAAACTGGGCCTTCTAAAACAGCGAAGTCAGTATCATTCTGCAAAATGAAAAGTGTTTAATGAGCAATTGCATTATTAAAAACAACAAGGGAGCTCCTGGGACTGTGAAACAAACTTCTCTAATTACTACCATTTAAACGTAAAGCATTAATACCCGACAAACCTATTATAAATAAAAGCTTTTAAATGGGAAAAGAATTAAACTCTTGAATTCCATTAGTGATGTCTGATATTGGAACACATTGAGAAGGCTAAACAACATACTGGTTTGCTTACTCAGTGAAATCTATATTTGCTAAGTGTATGTATTTCACCAGCTGTTCTGCCAAGGCAACCCTAACTTGAAGTCTTATCTGCTTGATGCAAGGTTCCGATCTCTTCTTGGAAAACAATGACTGATACATTGGGGACTTCACACACAGCTCACATGCCCTTCCCTCTGCATTGGACTTAGCCTAACTGATGGAGAAGCAATCGTCCCTGCAATCACGTAAATGAAGAGG
>NW_015175535.1:16885-29699 GCF_001447785.1 Gekko japonicus | reverse complement strand
GTAGATGATATAGTTTGGGCTTAGTACCATTTGCCTTACCAGTATTTAAGTGCATAGATTTAATAACTGAGAAGCAGCAGTTGTCCAATTAAATTGTGAGTTTATTGTGCACAAATATCTCTGGCCCAAGCCCAGCCCTAAGGTTGCGTGTAAATTACTTCAGCTCTCTACATAGTTTTAAAATACTGTCTGAGAAATAACTTACGTGATATCACTTGATCATATGAACTGACACACCGAGGCTTGCAACATGCAACAAAATGTATGCTTATTCTGTATTATATAAAATCCACCACCAATACGGTCTTTAGCAAATTCTCACATTGGACTGCACCTGAGATTTCAGTTCCTTTAGTTCAGCCTGCAGGTGTGTATTGCGAGTGGTTGTCATTGTTGTTCCAGAGGAAGGAGAGAAAGTGAAGCAGGATGGCTCTGTAATAAAGTGAGATGAGTCAGTGGCCTTTGGTGGTAGGCTGGAGAAGGCACTATGCAAGGGAGAGGCTGTGACTCAGTGGAACAGCATCTGCTTCGTGTGTAGAAGGGCCCAGATTCAATTGTCAGCATCTCCAGCTAAAAAGGTCAGGTGGTAGGTGATATAAAACATCTCTGCCTGGAACCCTGGAGAGCCTCTGCTAATTGGAGTAGACAATACTGACCTTGATGGTCTGTGTTGGGGGATGGACCACACTCCCGACTCAGACTGGCCAACACTGGCCGAGGCCCGATGGAGCAGGTGCTCCACTCACCTGGGGAGGAAAGATACGGGTCCAGAGGTGGGCAAGGGAAGATGGCCCCAACCACAGTAGGGAGTGCACAGGGGATGTCACTGGCAGTGGCACTGTGGCAGGGCCCATGACAGCCACTGCAGCCCAAAGGACATCACAAAGAGGTGACCTGGTATGGGAGGCATGGAAGACCTCATGCTTGGTGCCCATATCGCTTCCTGAGCAGAGAAAGGCACTGGTGACAGAGGGACTGAAGAAGAAGAAGAAGAGATTGGATTTATACCCCACTCTTCACTACCCAAAGGTGTCTCAGAGTGGCTTACAAACTCCTTTCCCTTCCCCTCCCCACAACAGACACCCTGTGAGGAAGGTGGGGCTGAGAGAGCTCTTGACAGAAACTGCTCTTTTTCAAGGACAGCTCTTATCAGAACTACAGCTTGCCCAAGGTCATCCGGCCAGGTGCAAGTGGGGAATCAAACCCGGTTCTCCCACTACTTAACCACTACATAAAACTACAGGGTGAGAAACAGGATGGGCAGTGGGGCAGAGTGAGGGGGATGCAGGAGGAGGTTTGAAGGAGACATGGGGGAGATCGTGGAGCGGACAAGCAACAAGAGAGGATGAAATGAGTGGGACAGAAGTGAGGATGCTGGTTTGGCATCAAACTTTATGCCTTTGGGAGTGGTTGGGAAGATGGAAATGCCCTCTAAAGAGAGCATTCCCACAAATGGCTGAGGAGGATACACAGGTTTGGCCCAAGGAGAAACCCAGAGAGAGCAGGGAAGAGCCAACTGAGGGAAGGAGAGGAAGATAAGGTGACTTAACCTCCTCCCTTCCCACATCTGAGGTCATGGGAGCATTGGAGGTGTTGTTGAGAAGGTGAACATAAGAACATAAGAGATGCCAATGTTGGATCAGTGGCCAGAAATACCAGGTGCCATCAGGAGGTCCACCAGTGGAACCAGGACATTAGAAGCCCTCCCACTGTTGACCCCCCCAAGCACCAAGATGACAGAGCATCACTTGCCCCAGAGTCCCTATCTATACCTTGTGGCTAATAGCCAATGATGGACCTCTGCTCCATATGCTTATCTAATTCCCTTTTGAAGCTGTCCATGCTTGTAACCACCACCACTTCCTGTGGCAGTGAATTCCATGTGTTAATCACTCTTTGGGTGAAGAAGTACTTCCTTTTATCCGTTCTAACCCAACCGCTCAGCAATTTCATTGAGTACCCACAAGTTCTTATATTGTGAGAAATGGAGAAAAGTACCTCTTTCCCCACCTGCTCTATCCCATGCATAATCTTATAAACCTCAATCATGTCACCCCTCAGTTGTCGTTGTGGAAGCCTTTGAGGATAAAGACATATAATACATGTAAGGAAACAGGGATCAGAAATAAAGGAAAGCTGTGTTATATGATGTGTTAATGGACTTCCATTTAGAAAATATTTTATGGGGTGTTTTTCAGGGCCACCAATGGGGGGAGGGGCTGGGTAGACAAAATTCAGGGGCTCCAAGTCAGCCAGAGGGCCTCTGAAGCCAGTGTCATCCTGCATCCAGCTGAATGCCTTTCCAGTGATTTTCCTTTTGATGCAGTTCTGGCTGCATCCATTATGGGTGCAGGGAAGGCAGAGTACAGTAAGAGGCCCTCTGACTATAGGCTACACTGGTCTTTCTGCAAAACTGAAGCAAAATTGTTTAACAGATCATATTAAGCCTATAAATCAATCCAGCAATGGAGCCAGACAAGAGATCATACTGATGGCTGCTATGGTACCTGCCAGCCTGCAGCCGGCTAACAAGGTCATTTTCTCCAATAGTCCAGCCTCTCTCTCTTCCTTTCTTTGCACCCAGCTCAGCCAGTTCTTGCAAAACAGTAGTTGGTGTGTTGCAACAAGATAAAACAAACTTTCTTTCTCTTTTCCTTATTTTCTCTCCCTCTTTCCCAACCTTTGTTAATATTACGAACGGAAGGTGAAGGATGTACTATTTCCCCAAGACCTAACAAAGTAGTAAAAGGATGCTTTCCTTCCTCTTCCACCTTTACATGCACAGAAATGGAACAATTTGTCTCAGTGATTATTCATGTGAACAGACATTAGAACTCCCAGTTCAGACACTGGGTTATTATTATTATAACTCCCAGTTCAGGCACTAGGTTGTTATCATTATAATTCTGTTGGTGGAAGATGTAACAGCCCTTTGTGATGGCTACTTTGCTATATGACAAATGACATAATCTTTTAATATCATTAAAATTAGATGTATAACTACTGTTGTACCCACTCTTTCTCCCAATGGGAGCCCAAAGCTGCATTGTTCTCCTGTCCTCCAGTTTATCCTCACAAAAACCCTGTGAGGTAGGCTGAGAGTGTGTCACCCAGCAAACTTCTACAGTGGATTGGGCATCTGAGTGTTAGAAACGCATGGCAGCTCTCTTATTACATTTTGCCTATATTGAGGGTGTTCAGGGTATTCTAATTACCTTCACTTTTTGCACTGCAACTTCATTATGGGGTTGGTGGCCAGTTTTCAAATGTGTAGCATTATTTTCTGATGTTATGCCTGGCGCAAAGGCCCTTAGATTCCATTGCAGATACCTCGGCCAGGATATTTTCATGCTTTTCAGTTTTGCTGTGCAACTCCCACAATCTTCCTGAAGCTGGGGAGGCGGGGGCGGGGTTGAGTCCCCTAGCTTTTTTCTCTGATGAGTCATGCAACATATGATTACCATAAACGGACAGATAGGCCAATTCTTTTATTACTACAGGTTCATGGCAACAACATGCAAAGTGATTTTTTAAATGATATTTGGTTTGGACCAGGGGCACATGTGGGGGGTCCAGGTGGAAGCATTGTCTGGGGGCTCTCTGTGGCTCTTAGCAGCCTTGGTGTTTTGTCTGTTTGAAACTATGGTACATATTTTTTTTTCTGTCCAGATTGCATCCAAGGGTACTGTATAATTTGTTCCAAAAATCATTTTGTCTAACTGTATGGACAGTTAAAGAATTTCATGAGATATAGGGATTTTTATGGATATTTAAGACTTCAAGAGACTGGCTAGAAATCATTACACTATCATTAGCTGTTTGCTTTTTGTTGTGCTTAGTGGTAATTGTGCTTAATGCTTTGATTATTTCAATTATAGTGTGTACACAGTGAAGAATTTGTTTTTGTACATGCTTAGCTTACTTTATTACCTGACAACTGGTGTATTAAATGGCTTGGATTTGTGATGTGTATGACTAAGGTAGAGAATACGTTAATGCAGTGGGGCCTGGAGTAGATCCCTGGCAGCCATTTCAAAAGGTATTGGGGTGGGAATTCAACCCTCCCTGAAGGTTTTTGTTGTTGTTTTTCCTTTTTGGATTTTTCTGCAGCCCCAGAGAGTCCCCTGAGTCTGTAGAAAAAAGCCTGTTGGGGGAGAGTGTGCCCCCTGTCTGTGGAAATAAGTATTCACACACAGAAGGAAATGTGGAGAATTAGATATATAGATGATGATGAGTAGTTGATGAAACACTTCTTTAACACAAAATGGAACACATGTCCCTTCAAAGGCAGAGAACAGGGGACAATGTGGCATTCATTATAGTAACCAAAGTGGAGATTAATTGGGTCAGTATAATAGATAAAAGACAATGGAATTAAAATTGCATAATATTATTTAGTGGTTTTGGAATAAGAGTCCCCCCATAAAGGAAGTCCCATTCCAGATCATATTTTTTCCTCTAGTTGAGAATATACACACACACACACACACACACACACACACACAGAGTGCTGAAGATCACCAGAGATACATAAATGTCACTGTTAGTTATAGAACTAGTTATATTAAAATATTCAGGAACAGAGAAGATTCTGATCAAATTTTGACCAGTTAATTTCGAAATGCACATACACAGCAGCTGCTTTAAAATTTTACTTTATCACCCATAACCTTGTGAGAAGCAATGGCAACATTACCATAACCTCCATAACTATTCCTTATTCTGAAGAAGAGGTGATAGGAAACACCGGACTTAACAATGTGATCAGAAGCTGCCAATGGCAGCCTGTGCACATGGTTCACATGTCATGTGGTAAGGTTTCAATTAGCTTCTGTATGGCTTCTAGCTGAGTGCAAGTAGGTGAGAAAAATAACACCGTTTGCATAAAAGGACATACCGTATTTTTTGGACCATAAGATGCACCTGACCTTAAGATGCACCTAGTTTTTAAAGGAGGAAAACAGGGGAAAAAATATTCTAAACCTTCGGTCCATAAGACACACTCACTTTTCCTCCCACTTTTTTTGGAAGAAAAAGTGAGTCTTATGGTCCAAAAAATACGGTATTTCAAGGGCAGCATGTTAATTCAGCCTCTATTATCATTCCACTGGTATAAAATAAAGGAGGATTTCCAGTTTGGTCTGCTTTTAGCTGAAGTGGCTTGTTCACAAGCCTTTACTTTTTTGCAATAACATCGTGAACAACAGAAGCAAAAGCTACAGGGTTTGCCTATTAAATTCATGCTGGTTCTGAATTTATACATGCATGTCTCTGTAATTTACCAAGACAAAGAGGACTTTTTAGCAGCTTAAAAGCTGGTTTCTGCATTTTAAATCCCCCCCAACTTTATGGTTAACTGTTTAGGCTTGCTATGAATCAATGGGGTGCTATTAATCAGTGGCAAGTACACATTTTATATAGAACACATGACATTTTATTAATACTTCAAGAAGAAACACAACATGTACTTCTTTGTGGTTCCTTTATTTTGTTATTCATAACTGGAAAGAGATAAAAGGACATAATATATGAAATATATCAAAATACGTTTAGCATATATATAGTACAAGTGGAGACCTGAAAGAAACTTGCGGGAGTTGCTATCCCATTCCCCCCACCTCTGCTTCTCCCCCTCTCCCCCTACTGGCCCTCTTCCAACTCCTTGGCAATCTTTTTCCTCACCACCGACTCCATTCCCTGAACAGATTTAAGATTAGTGGCCATAAACGGGGCCCGAACTCCCTGAAAGGGTATATGAAAACCAAACGTAAAACCTTCTAACAAATAAACTCGGTCCTCCTCCTTGGGGTACTCCCGTAGCCAGGCTTCAAGAGCCGTCAGGCTCATTGGACTGGGGCCCTTTACTAGCAGAAGAGGAGGAACCACCCCGTCCCCTACGCCTCTGATTCCTGCCCTGCTGTCTCCTCGGACAAGATTGGAAGGAGTGGGGGCCGCCGCACACCGGGCATTCATGCCGGAATGGGCATGACTTCCTATCACATACTCCCCGGGATCCAAAATCCCAACAGAGCAAGCGGGGTTGAACTGCCTGCCCCGTGCCACCACTGGAAGTATTGGCCCCTTTTAAACGCTGCACAATGTGGCCACTATGGGAGCGTTCAACAGCCGCTAAGTCGGGCGTGGACATAATTTGAAGCCACAAATGAGGATACATCCTATCCCATGGAAGCATGGGATTCATAGCAGCCCTCATCCGGAACTCCTCGTCATATTTAAGCCATGCAGGGCCCGGGAAGCCCGTATAGGCCTTATAAATTATGTCCAAGTATTGGAACAACGCCGGCGACCTCAAAGGCTGAGAACGGGACAACACACCGGCATATATCAAATATCCTGCCAGCCAGTTGGCCCATGTCCTATCGACCTTCTTTCTCCTCATTATCTCCTTTTCTTTGTCATCCATCTCATCTTTATCCTTCTTCTCCAAATCCCGGTAGAGAAGGCTAAAGAGGTCGGTGAACTCCTCTTTACATATCTTTTCTTTCGTTGCGGGTAAAAGGTGATTGCCTAAAGGCAAGGCGGTATCACCAAAAGGCATCGCCGAAGCAGATGCCGCAGTGTAAGGGTTCATCCAAGGGGAGTACACCCTACACTACCCCAAGGACCAGCTGGAACAGACCCCCAGGGGGACTGCATAGCTTGTGAAGGAGGGCCCCAAGCCCAGGGCTGTGCAATGCCGTAAGAGCTTTTCGCAGCATCGGTCTGTGAGGCAGAGCTTGTTGAGAATTAGATATATAGATATAAAAATATTGTTGGGTGGGGGTAGGAAACTACAGAGGGAAGGATAAAATTGTTTTGACTAACTTGCATCATTTGCAGGAACACTAAATCTAATCCATAACAGAGAATCTTAATAAAGGCATGCTGCCTTACTGCATTCTACAATTTATGCACAAATCAGGCAAAACTTAAGGTGATGTGAAAGACCAGGAGAACTGCAACCAGTCTGAGTAGACAGTAGTGACCTTAATGGACCAATGGTCTGATTCAGTATAAGACAGCTTCAAGTTCAGAACCATCAGCTCAGTTCCTCCAGTTTGGTTAAATCTTCTCACTTGTTCTTGAGAGTCATCGAGAACCAGTTACGTCCTCCCTGATTTCTCACTGTACTTGTTTATGCTCCACTGGAAAAAGTCCAGCTGCTTATTACATTACTACTGACCATCTCAGGTAAGTTTCATTCCATTTGTGTTTTACATTCAGATAGACTGATTGATTCATAGAAATACTATCCTGGGAAGCTTTTGAAATACATTTGCTCAAGCACCCTCCCCCCATGATAATATAACGCTGCAACCAAGCAGCAATCCTCTCTAAAATGGCACGCTGCTCGGCTCTCTCCTCCTCCTCATCAGATGATGAAGGAACAGTCTCAGGGGGGAGAGCTTGAGTTGGCACGGGCCTTTTAGGCGCGGGCCCTTTACCTTTCGCTCCTCCTTTCCCCTTCTTAGAAGCCATTACAATAATGAATTATACAAATGGCAGCTTAGCAACCCATAGGGAACCCCAAAATGGCCACCCCCAAGGCCCTATCAAAATGGATGCCACTTAAAAAATGCACCCTAAGATGGCCGACTTCCAAACTGCCCCCTGCCCAGCAACAGGGATGACACCACCCCAGGCCACCACTGAATACCATCTAAAATGGCTGCCTATCAATCTGTCTCTGCCCAGCAACAGAGGATTTGCGATATAAGAGGCCCTCACGATGTCCGCCCGACTCACATACACCACGTCAGGAACAAGACAAACAGGGGAGAATGAACCACATAAAGCTCCCAATAGGGCCCAGCGACCTCACCAACCGCCTACACCGACGGCTGACAGGGGCAATGTTGGGGGGGGGGGCGTATGTGTAGGGCTGTGTATTCTTATTTGACTCGGTGGAGCAGCCAGCCAAGGGCCACCCTGTGTTGCGCCGCCTGCCGCGGCCCCTCAACTCAGGTCCTGCCTCAGCCCGACAAGAAAAGCAGCCTCTTCAGCCGCCCGGCCCGCCTGCTTGCTGTTCGTTGGCGCGCCCGACCAGCCCTTGTGGCCCCGTCAAAGACGGCCAGACGCTTCGCCGCCCCCCAGCCTCAATGGAGGCGAAACAAGCAGCTGCCCCAAAACAAGCAGCCAGGCGCCGATGCTCTCCTTCTGAGCTTTAAAATCGCCAGGCTGGGAGGAAAGCGCCCATTCGCTCTGCCTCAGAGCGAAGGAGGGAGGGAGATCAAAGGCACCAGCCGAGCTGTCACAAGCACTCCGATCGTTCGCTCTGCCTCAGAGCGAAGGAGGAAGGGAGATCAAAGGAGAGCCGAAGCTAGTCAATTTCAAGCCGGCAGCAGCCCGTAAGAGCCCTCGGAGGCTGCCAGCTGATAGCCTCGGCCCTGTACTCTGCTCCGATAAACAAAAAAGGCCACTAGCACTACCCCTCGCCCAGAGTCAAAGCCTCAAAGCAGGCTGACTTTCGTGCGAGCAACTGACTGGGGGGAGAGCGGAGCAAGCCTATTAAGGCTGCCAAGCTCCGCTCCCCCTATTGGAGCCAAGGCTCCACCGCAGTCAGCCTGACTAGTCCTCCTTACGAGGAGGCAAACGCGGTCCCCACGAGGCACGCTCTGGCTGTCTCGTGCGGGGCCGGATTTGGGGGGTGGGGTCAATGCACATGGGATAGAACTGCAACCAAAAACAGCAGCTCTGCATTTCCTTCTCTCTGCCCCTAGTAATTTGTGGTAAAAGAGAATACATAACACGACATCATTTGACTTCAGATTTCTCCACCCCACTCTTCTTCACTGGGGGCTTTGTCAGAAGTTATTAACATGACCTAAATAGTTTCATTATAACCAGGATAGGGATAGGGGTGGGCTTGAAAATTCAGATGGGGATTTTTTTGTGTGTATTCCTTATATAAACTATACTTCGCTTCTAAAAGAAATTAAGTGTGTTTGTCATGGTTTAATTAGTGTTATTAGTAAACACTGCCAAGGATAGACATTTCAACTAGACAATATATTTGGTTTTCTTGAATGGTCTGTGATTGCTTCATAAATAAAGGATTCTACAGTGAATAAAACAGGCAACATGTAAAGGGACATTTAACAACTTGGCTCACAACAATGCTATTAATAAGATTTGAGAGGTAACGGTGAGTAAGCAGTTGGCAAGAATGACTCATCTAATTAGGGTGGCAATCAGATATCTGGTGAATAAGAAGGAGGGAACAAAGATTTTGCTAAAGGACAGCAGAGTTTGCAAAGAAGGATAGTGTTGGGTATGAGGCCGTGTAAGTGGGAAACAGGATGAAAGGACACAGAAGGAAATAAAAAGTGATCTGAAAAAATTACATTTCATGTAAAGGTTATGCATGTCATCTGGCAATAAATATGCCTATGATAGTGAAAAGGGCAAAGGCAATGAATATAGAAATGCAAGAAGCAATCTGAGCATGGAGGAAATGTATAATGTTTGATACTTGAGGTGACTGGAGACTTTTATTGATGTTGAGTAAAATGTGAATACTAAGAACTATTGCAGCAAATGAAGTTCCAATTGCATGGACACATAAGCATTTAAAAAGACATGGTTCTGATAGGCAGTGGCTGCTCTGGAATGTTTCTGAGAAACAAGAAGATTCAATTTAGTGACAAAGAGGTAAGCAGCACTGGTAATCTAAACAATGTACATTCACTGTTGCTCACTTGGGAGGCCAGTGTGATGTCTGAAAGAAGAAATACTTGTCGGCCCTAGGGACAGAATTGTCAATAGAATTCAGAATCCGTTCAGAACAATTGTGGGATTTGTGCTTCAGAATCTATAGAATTAGGTCCAATGTGACACAAGCCAGGAAGTAAAATAAAGCTGTGTGGGAAATTAAACACACTGAATGCAAATAAGAATATAAAATAGGCACTGAAAACAAATTCTCTCTCAGGAGCAAGATACCAGCATGGACAGATGGGAAGCCACGCCTTCCTGATGTCACTGACAATAAAAAAATTCTGATTGGGGCAGAGAAAGCATGAGATACCACATTGCCATAGCCCTCCTCTATTGCCATAGTCCTCCTCAGCCGCCCTGAGCCCATCGGGGAGGGCGGGGTATAAATGAGATAAAAAAATAAATAAATACATAAGTATTATTATTATTATTATTATTATTATTATTATTATTACATTTTCTTGACATCTCCCATTCATCTCCACCCCAATTCATATCCAAATGACGAGTGATGAAGACAAGAAGAAAAGCAGTGAGGAAAAGAGGAGCATTTAATGAAACAGCAGAACAGGAAGTGGAGGCCAACAGGGGTAGTCATTTCCTCCCCTTCTCACCCTTGCTCCTTTTGTAGCAAAGGGAGGGGGAGAAAAAAAGGGAAAGTACAAAGAAGAGTCACAAAGAATTTTATAAACCTGGCACAGCTCCTCTCTAACAGGGGCTCACCTGTCTCCTCATCAAATACAACCCCTGTGAAAGAAATGGGGGAAATACCCTCCTTATACACACAAAATATTTCTAGGGTTGCCAGATCTTTTGAGATGCTAGTGGGGGAATGAGGGGATACTCTGGGAGCCAGAAGTTTCACCCCCAACAGGCTGACATCACTGGAAGTGATGTTGCATGTCACCTGGAAGTTCTGGTTTTTGGGCAAAACTCTATGATAAAGTCACTCTCAATCCATGAGTTTTGCTCCAAAACTAGAGTGACCCACCGATGTCACCAACATGCCTATGTCAGTTCTGGATGATGTCTGTACATCGCCCAACATAGCTTGGGGGGGGATTTCCTCCAATGGGCCACCTGGCTGGCAGCAGGCAAAAGCCCATAAAAATGGGGGACCCCCGCCCCGAACTGAGGAATGGTAACCCTAAATATTTTCCCCCACCAACAGCTGGGCAGGACACAGCCCAATCCAACCTCTGGGGAAGCTGTGATCAACCACCAAGTGTGCATCACCACAAATTACCCTCCTTTCTGCTGAGGACTGTGGCAACCTGATTTGAGGCCTCAGATACCAACATGACTCACAAATATGCAGCTCCTCCAGCATGACTATAGCACACCACCACCAGCCTGGAGACTGCAGCTGCAGATAAGGTCATGGTGGGATCAGCATCAGAAGTGTGGTTGGGGTGGGGGAAGTGTAGTTGGCTTTGTTCACCAGAAATGCTGCAGGCAGCAGATGGATCCAAGTTAAATTAGGATATCCTTGAGTTGAAATAAAACCTGATATTAGCCATTTGGGGTCAGCTTGGAGATAACCCAAGCACCGCTGGAGTTCTGAGAGTAACAACAAAATTATTTTCTGATATTTGGGGAATATTTCAGATTTTGAGGTGGGAGAGAGCAAGTTCACTGGCATAGCTATTGGATGATGTCTTGTGAGACTCTGGAGACTCCATGACCACCATTTCCCTTCTTATTTTCTGCCACACAGAAAGCAAGCTCTGCACTACACTACAACTGGTAAGAAACTGAAAATGGCACTTCTCTGTGGACTGCAATGCCTACTTTAACGCTGGTGTTCAAAGGTCCTGCCCTCAGGTGTTGTGTGTGCAGGTAACCCACACACAGCCTGATGGTGGCCACAAGTTGTTTCTCTGATCTGTTATTGGGCCATCACATCACCTGCATAACAAGAGTCAGTTCCCATCCTGAAAGAAAACAACAACCCACTGTAACATGTCCTGCACTATTATCCTGCACTATTTTTGTGTAACATGCCAATCCACTGCAACAACAACAATAAAAGCATATGTTCAACCAACCCCCCCAAAAACCCTAGCAAACAAAACAAAAATCCTACTGCCGAATATTTAAATTATTGCACTATCACTAGCCTAATAGTAATGAAAGTAATCAACCTGGGTGAAGGGGGACACTAAAGGTAACCTGTGGTGAATGGGAATACTAAAACCAACAGTGGGAAAAGGCAAGGGGGGGGGAGAGACATGAAATTGTGTGTGCTGATGTGACAGACTGCACTTTAAAAACCAGGTTCCTAGTGCAGCAGAATCAGAGATATGGTAGGTGAAAGGTTAACACTCCACTGGAATGAAGAGCTTTGAGCTGCTCCTTGTCTCTGACTCGCCAGCACTAGCTGAGAAAACCTATATGATCAACCAAGTGCTGAAGAGAGGGCAGTTTGTTTCATTCCATTCCTGAGGTTCTGTCAGTTGGAATCAGTCTGAAGTCAGTCAGTTGGTTTCTGACAGAGTTTGGAGTCAGGGAGTCTGACAGGAATAGTCAGACATGTTCACCTTAGAGTGGAGGGAAAAACTCCTTTGCCTTAACTGTAGTATTCCTATTCTGAGGAAGAATTCATTAACAGAATTCAGAGACTAAGTGTCAGCCTATGCTGAAGTATGCTTTACACAGACACTAGAACTGGGATGGTGATTTGGCAAGAGTGCTTGGGTAGTATGCTGAAACACCCTTTCAAGCCAAAAGAAACAAGATTATATCTTCTGTGGAGAAGATTAATTCCTGCTTGATTTCTCTGGAGTTTTGTCTCTGAGGAGGACTCCAGGTCTGAGGTGAAGGAAAAATGGTTTTAGACAACTCAAGAGACAGAAATAAACTTTAGTTTCAAGAAAGGAGCAAGTTAGGTGCTCAAAGAAAGGGACCCACTCCAGGAAAACTGCACTGTCATAGGAAACTGTCTGAAGAAAAAATATTGCTGTAACTAAAATACTAAGTAAAACATTTCTCACAAGAGAGTAGAATATATGCAAATAAGCTTCAAGATCACTATTTTTCCAGTTAAAAGAAATGTACTTTGATATACCAACAAGTTGAACTTCCGGTTTGTGGATCA
>NW_015175535.1:15178-15302 GCF_001447785.1 Gekko japonicus | reverse complement strand
ATGGAAAAAGCCAATATGATTCTCAGATTCCAGGGAGTTTCTGAATCAGAAAAGGAGGATCTGAGGAAGTTGCTCAGTGAGATCATCGCCCCAGCAATAGGCTCAACAGCGGATGAAGTAGTAA
>NW_015175535.1:8904-15058 GCF_001447785.1 Gekko japonicus | reverse complement strand
GACTTCAGCAACTCCACTGAAACTGGGAAATATAAACATTAAAACTTTAAAAGATATTCCATTTGAAATTCGCCAAAAGAGGAAAAGCTATAAGGACTTAATTTCTTTTCTTCAAACCAATGGAATTTCATACAGGTGGGCAATCCCAGAGGGTGTCATCTTTAAAATCAACGATAAAAGAGAAAAAATTGACTCAATTTTTAAAGCCAAAGAACTTTTGAGACATCAGTTAGGATCGGAGGAAGAATCCAAAGATGAAGAATCAAAATCAAGTGACTCCGCTACCTCTGGAATGGATGAGGACTCTGCTGTAGAAACGGGTGCAGGCACAATGAAACTACATATGATTTCAGAGATAGAAAACCAAAGTAAAGGCAGAAGGACTCTGAAAATTGCCTTTTGAAGCAAATAACAAGAAGATGCTCAGAAAGTTCTCTCACAACAACTAACATACTAACATTGAAGCCGAGACAAACAAGAACTCTACAAGTATATTGTTGTACTAACACTTTTATTAGTAACACTTAGATTAACAGGGATATGATCTCCTCCTCTTGGGTTTTTAGTATAGTGTGGTTATCTATTCTTTATCCTTAGATGTAGTCCCCTTCCCTTACATTTTTTTTGTAGTTTGGTAGTCTTATATAAAAATAATAAAAAAATATCCCTTCAGGGATTTTAAAAAAAAGGAAAAAAGAAATACCAACAAGTTTTACCTCAGCTTTTCCAACCCCTGACTACATCTATTCATCCCTGCCTGTTAAATAAATTTAAGATTTCTGTTTGAAATCTTTGATTCTGTCTCAAGTGCCATTTCAAAGAGTAAAACAAGAGGGGTCCTATTTCCCCATCAAGTTCCTGGGTTGTCCTTAAAGCCAAATTATATTCTGTGTGACAGTTGGAACAAAGAGGCTATCAAAAACACAAAGATTAACATGCTACTTGGGGCTGCTCAGTCACATCAGGGAACAAAACTTTTGGCAGGAAAATCTGCCTCACTAATTAAAAGAATTAGCAAACAGGCAGTATAGTATGAATGGCATGAACATATCATCCAAGTGAACATTTGCAAATATCATGGCATTGGTATGATGCAACAAGTTTTGATGAAAAGCAAAGGGAAGCCAGGGTGGGGGGCACAAAGTTTTAATGAAAGTAACAAAAACAAACCAAACTCAGAATCAACATTATAGAATTATTGAGGGGTGGATGATTCACTTTTAAATAATGCATCAACATAGTATCACACATATGATTATGCAAAAATAAGAGTGTTTGGTAAAAAGGTAAAGGTTCCCTTGCTCGAAAGCCAGTCAAATCTGACTCTAGGGTTGCGGTGCTCATCTCCGTTTCAAAGCCGAAATAATAGTGTTTACCTTTACATTAATGCACTATAGCTAATCTGTATTAAACAAAAAAATGCAGGCCAGAGAGGAGAGAGCGAGGGAGGGTCAAGGGGAAAGAGGATGAAAAGGTAGAAGGTGCACAGATACAGAGGAGGATGGTCGAAGGGGGCACAGATCCCTGCTGCAACTCCCCATGCAATTCAAACATTTTGCACGATAAAAAAGCTGAGTTGCAATCGGCTTGAAAATAAAAATCGCTCAATAAGAACTTTAAAAAAAAGGGGGGGGATCTGACAAACCCCCGATATTGACATGACATGGACAAAATGAGCTGCAGAATAAAATATCTTAAATGTTGTAACACGATTGCACATCCAAGGTAAAGTGTGCACATGGAACTGATTCAAGTAAAGGCATCTTCCAGAATGATATGGCATGTATGTATTCAAATTTTTAATTACTAGTAGAGCTTCAAAATCAAAATCTAATTAATGTTTATATTATCAAATCTGTCTTATATAGGAATTTTGCATAAGTGCTTATTATTTCTTTTATACATTTTATTGCATAAAAGATTCTGATTAATGCCTTTGGAGATTATTCATAATTGAAATTCTAGGTTGCATTTAGGAGGCATTTCCAACAGGAATAGGGCAACTAAGTAAGCTGTTTTGAAGAATCTAACCTTATCTTGATCATTCATATATAGGAATCACGATACAGCAGAAAGCAACAGAACGATCTCCAGAATGGAAATTTAAAGATTAGCTCGAGTTTTTGGCTTAGCGAGGGCCATGGAACTAACAAAAGAAGCAGTAGTAGAGGTTAGTGAATGAATATGAGGAAATTATTAAAACTGAAAGAAAGCATGGAATACTGATGAAAAGCAATAACATATAAATTGGATGTTAATACATTAATGTACAACATGCTTTTAAAGCCATTAAATAAGCAGTTTCTTGAATGATCTCTCTAGAACAGGTATGATATGCATGTGACCTTGGTTTATCACTGACAGGACATCTGGGAAGAAGCAGTCACTGTGTTTAGTGCCTAAGCCATGTAGGACTAGGGATGGGCATGAACTGGCTCACAAAGTAAAGTTTGTCATGAATTTGGGCCAGCTCATGATTCACGAAGCAATGTTTGTGGAAGGGCAGTGGTCACAAACATTCCATGAATTTTCATGCTGTTTGTGGCAGCTTATGAATGGATAAATTTCTATACAGACTGTCTCCAATCAATTAAACTGTTTACAAAACTTCAAAACAACAGGTGGTGAGATTCTTCAGCCTTAGAAATACCAATAGGAGCTCTCCAAAGCTTAACAGGCATTGCTGGCTGCCAATAACAGAGTTCATATTCTGCTCTATGGATCAGAATGCTATGTATCAACTCATTTCCACAACCTATCCTCTGTTGGATGTTGGCAGTTAGACAGAGAGAAGCTGAGCTGATATATAGCATTATGATCCCATGGAGCACAATGTGAACTCTGTTATTGGCAGCCAGCAGTGCCTGTTAAGCTTTGGAGAGCTTCTATAGGTGTTTCCAAGGCTGGAGAATTCTGCCATCCTGTCTCTCTGCTCATGCCACTCTGTGCGGAGCACATTCATTTCTTCCTAACTGTGAACTCCACTGCTGGGGTTTGGCGTTAGGCAGACCCAGGATTCTGAGCCATCCTGTCTCTTTGCTCATGCCCAGCAGAGGGGCTTAGCTACTGGGTACCTTGGCTGAGGACCCACATTTTAAACCCTTTCTGAATGTGAACTTTTCTCCCCTCCTGGGGTTTGGGTGTTAGGTGGGGCTCTGAGCCACACTGTCTCTCTGTTCACGCCAAGTGGTGGGGCTTATTTACTCGGTGTCTTGCATGAGTGAGGACCCATGTTTTATACCTTCCTGATTGTTAATTTCACTCCCCTTCTGGGGTTTGGGTGTTAGGGGGACTCGGGGCTCTGAGCCACCCCATCTTTCTGTTCAAGCGGAGTGCTTCAGCTGAGGACCCACATTTTATACCCATCTGATTGTGAACTCCTCTCCCCTGCTGGGGTTTGGTGTTAGCTGGACTTAGGGCTAGTAGCCATGCAAGAGAGTTCGGGCTAGATTACAGCCTTGTATGACCAGTACTCCAGGGGACCACTGTAGTCAGGTTCAGGGAACTTGGCAAGGTAGTCCCTCACCATCACCTCTGCCAAATCCTCTACCATTGCAAACCTGGCATCTCCACCACGGCTGACCTCTTGGTTCACTACTGAGAACCAGTAGTTGGGATTCTCCTTGGTTGGGCTCTTTGAGGCAGAGGTGCTGGGCTGCAGCTTCTCCTCCTCCCTATCTTCTTCCACCTGTTATTCCCTCTGGCCACATCTGTTGGCCTGCAACCTCTACACTTCTTTGCAGGGATCACACTTCCATTGCAAGAGCTCTGCATTCAGGAGATCAATGCTACCTTTTATCCAGAGGTCACAGTCTATACAGGCCAGCTTATAGTCCCCTTTATTGTGAAGAGGATGCATTCTGGTGTTGATACCCAACTGCAACCTCTCTGCCAAGGGAGAACAGCTGGCTCCACTGCAAAGGCCAGTGCCCAGTCCAGCTCTCAAATCCGGCTGGCTGTATGGGCACACAGCATGTTGGTGGTGTCCTGGAAGGGCTTGAGGACATGCACCATTTGGGAGAGGGTCAGCCAGTCATTGGAGCTGATGCTGAGTTCCTCTTCCCCATGCTGGATGGACATGAAGGAGATGATATCCTGCATGGAACTCTTCTGCTCCACCACATGCACTATCATGGCATAGGTGGACTTCCTTATCCCCTGTCTCTTGCGCAGCAGGCGGGCAGCATTGAAAAACAGTCTCCCCAATAAGGAGGATGTCACAGACTCCCTAAGTCCAATCATTGCCCAACATTGAAGGGCAGGTTGAGGAAAGTCATCCAGATATTTTGTGTGAGTTTGGTGTCTCTAGCATTCCCAGGGGGGCATTCTAGTGCCTCACAAACCAAACTGGTTAATTCAGCATCAAAGCGTTTGTGACAGTTTGTGAACCAGACACACCATGGACCATGAGCCAAACTGAACTGTGTTTTCCCAGTTTGTGTCCATCCCTATGTAGGACTTTAGAAGTTAAAAGCACATATTTTAAACTGGCTTTGACAGGACAAAATCAAAGATAACGCAAATAATAAATAAAATACTGAATGAAGATGAAGTGGATTTAGTAACACTTGTCTTGGAATACAGGGCCTGGGGATCCCCCACAATTACAAGTACTCCAGAAAACAGAGATCAGTTCACCTAGAAAAATGGCAGCTTTGGAGGGTGGACTGTATGGCAATATACTCCATTGAGGTCACTTCCCTCCACAAAATCTGGAATTCCCAAGATCCAGCCCCAAATCTCCAGGAATTTCCCAACTTGGAGTTGTATTGCTTTCACATCATTTATAGCTCCAGATGCACCTGTATATGTTTTTGAGCAGTTTGATTTACTGTGTGATTGCTTCTTGAGATTGCCTCAAGAACCACTGGCAGGTCTCAGCCAGAACAGAATGAATTAGAAAGTAATTTCTCCCTTTAAGAATGACACACACATCGGGCCATCCGTGAAAAAGTTCTGTTGATTCTAGAGATGACATCCTCAACAAAGTCTTATTGTTAGGTTCAGTTAAAAGGCAAGGGAAAAATTATGAATTCTGGATGGAAGAATGATTAGAAACCCCATAGATACTCTGAGTTCTTTAAAAGTAGGGGAATACAAATATATCAAACGATAATATACAGGCTTACACTGACTGTGGTAATTTACTGCCATCACATTCTTTAGCATTCTGAAATTCTGCAAGAGCCTTTTTCAAAGAATGTATTATGTTAGAATGTCAACAATTTAATTCTAATTACAGCATCTCTTTTTACCCCCACATAGGAATTTGTTTCATTTGCATTTATTTATTCATTCATTCATTTAACTTCCCAGGCACTCTAATTAACCAGTAAAAACACGTGGTTGATTTCCCTTTATTAAATATGCTGAAAAGTCAGCTGCCCTCGGAGTAAAACACACATTTTTAATTAGAATCATATGCCAGCTTTTCCATTTTAGTAGATTTTTTGAAGACGGTCAGAAAATGTTAGCCAGATAATTGTAGCACCTATTTAATTTGCTTTCAAATTGGCTGTGTACTCTTAATTAATTTATTGAATGTCTGTCAACCAATTAACTCTCTGGCTTTTCAAAACCGATAACTCAAACAAACCATGACTACATATACTTTAAGTAAATTCATAGGCTGTATACACTTAATCTATTGAAAATGGTCAGGGTCCGGCTTACCTAAGGGACCGCCTTTCCCCATATGTTCCCCCAAGGGCACTATGGGTAGTCAACATCTCCTGGAAATTCCAGGCCCCGGGGATATTAAATTAGCTGTTACTAGAGCCAGGGCATTTTCGGTGGCGGCTCCTACCTGGTGAAATGAGCTCCCGGAGGAGATCCGGGCCCTGCGGGACCTTTCTCAGTTCTGCAGGGCCTGTAAGACGGAGCTCTTCCGCCAGGCTTTTGAGTAGGAGCCGCCGCCACTTCAATTCCACCACCGATATGTTTGCAGCATCGCACCACTACCACTAATATGTGATTCCATCTGGGTGCGAGGTGACCCTGGAAGGAGAGGGTGCTGACAAGTTGTGGGACCAATACCATTTGAGGAAGTTCTACCCCATCTTGCACTAACACTTTGTTGTTGTACTGTATTGTTTTATGGTTTTAGACTGTTTTATGTGTTTTAATTCTGGCACTTGTGCCTCGTTGTTAGCCG
>NW_015175535.1:3507-3695 GCF_001447785.1 Gekko japonicus | reverse complement strand
GGAAAATGCTTTAGTATATTACCGCACTGTGCAGTTGAAGTGGAAAATGTGCTGATGTTGTTTCTGAAGTCAGGTGGTGCCCCCTTTTTAGCAAGTTCGGTATGTTTAAAATGCCACAGAAACCACCCAAAACATTTTTTTAAAAAAGAGGTTTTCTACTACTCTTTATGGTAAAGTTGGCTATTTTC
>NW_015175535.1:0-3058 GCF_001447785.1 Gekko japonicus | reverse complement strand
CTAACAACTTCCAGCAGCAGACCCTCACATTCCTATAGATATGGGGGGGGGGGGGAACTGTACTGAGAAATCTCATAGGGAAGGGGGAGAAGTCAAGGCTTGATGTGAATTGTTGCTAAGGAGTTTGTTTCATTTAGGGATGGACACAAACTGTTTCATGAATTGAAATTCAGCCTGAACTTGGGCCTATTTGGGGTTTGTGAACTGATATTCAGGAAAGGAGCCTTCCCTGAACACTTCTACTGGACTTTTGGCTGGTTTGGTTCATCTGTTCAGGGCCAGCCATTTAAACCTGACAGCTGTGTGGGGTCTGCTGGTCAGCTGTTAGGTTTAAATGGCTGGCTGGCAGCTATTTAAATCTAGCAGCTGACCAGCAGACCCACTTAGCAGTTAGGTTTAAACAGCTGAGAGCAATTAAACCCTTTGGTTTCACTTCCCTCCCTTCAAAGTGGGGGGAAATGAAACCAATAGGATAAATAGCTGGCAGCCATTTAAACCCTTCAGTTTTACTCCTCCCCTTTGAAGTGGGGGAAGTGAAACTGACAAGTTAAATGGCTGGCCGCCATTTAACCCTTTCCAGGAATTCCCCCCCCCTTTCTCCCGACCCCAGCAAACTGCAGCTGGGAGAAAGGTGGAAGTCCCTTCCAGGATGATCTCTATCCCCTTTCTCCTGGTGGCAGCTTGGTTTGGGTGTGGCCCTTTATTTATAATATGATATTAAAATTATATTTAAAGGGAATGAAATTAACTATATTTAAAAATGATGAAATGATAAATTATTGGGGGGATAAGGTTAGTATAAAAGAGAGGTTTGATTTGGTTGATGATAAATGTATGAAATATTTAATGTTCATTAGGAGGACAAATTGATTTAGTAGTTTATTCAGTTATTTATGAATATATGATGTTTAGCTTTGGTTAAGGTTGTAAATCTGTGGAGATTGGGAGGTATAAGTTATATAGGTATATGATTTGGTTGTGGTATATCTAGGTTTAAACTTATCATTGGTAAAAGAGAATAGTTTGGTTGTGTTAAATGATGGTGAAAAATTATCCTTGGTAATTGTGAGTAGTGAAGAAGGTCAGGTTAAGACTGAATTAAGATAGGAGTAGGCGTGGTAGTTTATAAAATTATACATTCATAAGAAAATAGTTTAAAAAGAAAATAATAATGTTAAAAGTAAAAATAGAGATAAAGGTTCTACTAGAATATTAATGGAATAAAAAAGGAGGGAAAGATAAAAATGTCGAATAGGAATTTAAACCCTATATTAAATATAAAGAAATGGCAAGACATAGGAGACATAGGAGATGGGATATTGTACAAATGTGAGGTTTACAATACAGGTATAGCTCCCCGAACCACTTTTTTGGGTTCATGCCCATCCCTAGTTTCATTATCTCTTGCTGCAATTTACAATGGCAAACAGCAGTCATTAGCTAGCTCTATCCCAGCAGATCTCTGAAGCTAAGCAGGGTGGGCCCTGGTCACCAAGGAGTACCAGAGTCGCTACACAGAGAGAGACAATGGAAAACCAACCTCTGAACATCTCTTGCCTTGAAAACCCTACAGAGATCACCATAAGTCAACTGAGACTTGCTGAGGAAAAAGTCTTTAAGGTGTTACTGGAATTTTGTTTTATATAAGAAACACAATTATTTTACAATTGTGCTCCCTGGGAATTTCTCAGGCTTTGGCATCTGCCCCCATCTTATTGTCCACTAACACCAACCCTGAGAACAGTCACAAATGGATACATGTTTACATGGATTTGGAAAGTCCTCCCAAATCTGAGATAATGAAATGACTGGCGGAATTTGGAAATCTGGTGTATTGAAAACAAGACTGTCCTCTTTGGCTGGAAGATGCTCTGCTAAGCCCCTGTTCCCCATCACTGCCCCCTCCCACCTCACACCAGCTGCCTAGTGAAATTGAAACCAATGAAACCTTGTTTCAATGAAAAGTGTGGCACATATTCTTCAGAATTTTCAGAACGATATTTTAAATTTAGGCTTTTAATTATTTTGGAGGTGGCATCAGGCTGCAGTTCCATGTACATCTGAGAGTAAGTCTTAAATAATTCAGTTGGGATTTCCTTCTGAGCATCAGACTGACATGTAGGATTTATGACACATCTCTATCAAGACTTGATGGGGATGATTAAAACTTTTCCACTACATGAATAACACATCTATTTGAAAACAAACAAACAAACAAATACCTTTATTGGCATAAAACATCTATTTGAATACTTTTACAAATACTAATATTTAGACTTTGTCCTTCAAGGATTCTTTTCCTTTTTAGCACCCTGACTTTTGAAACAGAATACCCGTAATGTTACCTTATCAAATTCTGTGCTTCTATTTCTTTTCCCTCATTTTTTAAAGTCATTTGATTTTGTGACCTTAATCATCAAGCAATCATGTTAGGTAAATCCCAATGAACATTTCATTTTACATGCAAAATAAGTTGAGAGAAATTCTTGATTTATTTTGCCTCACTGGTTTTGATTAATTTGCTGGCATCTTCTTGGGTGACATCACATAACTAATCTATATGAAGGTGTTAAATAACCAAATTAGTTTTATTGATCCATTCTTTACCTCAGTCATTCATGGCGCTTGGTCATTCAACCATTTCATTCAGTTAATTTGGCCATTTTGTTTTCAATATAGGATTCTCCCCCGCCCCAAAATCCTACCTTTGTTTCCAAAATTCTCAAGATCAGAGAGAGCTTTATATAAGACTTTGGTTGTTTTCCCTGAAGAAATCAGGTGCTTGGCCGAGGTATGGATGTCCATGCCTCTTAAGACTGTAACTAGTACAGCGACAGTGCACACCTAAGCAAGTCTACACAGAAGTAAATTCCACAGAGTTCAATGGGACTTACTTCCTTGTTAGCCTGAATATTATAAGGCAGTTTCTGGGGGGGGGGGGAATTTAGCTACCTGAATAGGAGTTATACAGTTTTCCCTGTTACGTTTACTAGGGATGTACAAAGAAAAATCCAGCAAAACCAGTGCTAAAACTTAACAAGACTAAGGTCAAATCTGA
>NW_015175534.1:87253-96210 GCF_001447785.1 Gekko japonicus | reverse complement strand
TTGGTGGCTATTAGCCACAAGGTATAGTTTGGGACTCCAGGGCAAGTGATGCTCTTTATTTTGGGTGCGGGGGTGTCAATAGTGAGAGGACTCCTAGTGTTCTCTCCCCACTCCTTGACCTCCTGATATCACCTGGTATTTTTGTTGGGCTGGATGGGCCATTGGCCTGATCCAACATTGGCTTCTCTTATGTTCTTATGCTGGCCATCAGGCAGGGCTGCACATTGGGTCAGGACCACATTCTCCCCCCCTCCCTAGGAGATGTAGCATAACTGCCTAACAAAAGATGACAGAGACGAATATGTTGCATATACTATAAAGATTGGGCATCAGGCTCCATTCCATGAAGAGTACAGTACTTGATAATTTCACCCCAATGTCCAATCCCTCACAGCTATAAGTCCAATACACGTTTAAGCAAAGTAGTATTTTATTAAAGCCATGTTAGAGCAGGAACAAGTGCACTGTTAAGAATACCTGGGACGGGCTTAGCAGGGGATAATGAAAGACATTCGAACCGTTAATAACCAATAGACTTGGTTCCCGCCGTGCAGGCAGACTTTCGTATTCGCGCCCAAAAGCCTGAGAAGCAACGGTTCTATAAAGATAAACAATTAAAGCTTCACACGGTCCAGCTCATTATAGTCTAAGCAAAGCGGCTCCTTCTCCACACCTGTTAATCTTGCAGATAAGCGTACACTAGCATTCATAGAATGGAATGCATTACACAAGGATACACACAGGGCACACAGTAGGCATGCGCAGATGCCATAGGAGAGAGGGGGGGTTCCCCATCCACAGATTTCAATGGCAGCTAGCTGACACCCAATTGGGTGTCTACACATTTTCATCTGAAGCTTTTTTTCTAATCATGGTGGTAAATAAAGGGGGGACAGGACACAAGATCTCTTTATCAGGATAGATGTGCAGTAAAAAATAGAATCCAAAAAGGTATGTAGGAGGAGAGAGTCATGATGTCTGCAGTTCTTTCTCCAGAGAATCCTGGGGGTTCTCAAGTGCAATTTCTACGATTGTTTGCTAGCTGGGAAAATGGAAATCCTAAAAGAGTTTGAATTTCCAACCTCAGATGCAGTTAGGACTTCTCTAACAGATAGACTATGGGGGTGCTCTTGTAGCCAGTCTTGTGGTGTCAAAATGGGTTGATGCTTTTGCTAACTGTGCCTTCTTCCTGTTACATCTGATTTGTAAGCCCCCTATAAGGATCCTGCCAACTTGGCTGTGCTGATCCACTTGGGGCTCTGCCACACTGACAGTAAGAGATAGACTGACTGATAGCCAGAGAGAGAGAGAGAGAGAGAGAGAGAGAGAGAGAGAGAGAGAGAGAGAGAGAACGAGTGGGGGAAGAGGGGAGGAAGCAAAAGCAGAATTGGAGCTGGGATTGGGGAGGATTCCTCCTGCAGTATGAATGGCTAAATAGCAGGGGAACATTTTAAAAGGACATCTGAGCTTCTCACCCCTGCCTCTTTTGCTGCATGTTCCACTGTCCTTTTAAAACTTTCTTGGGGGGGGCTTCTAACTGCTTCTCCCCCTCCACCAGCTTGAGAAAGACTGACTGTCTGAGAGTGATAATCATAGAATCACAGTTGGAAGGGGCAAAACAGGCCATCCAGTCCAACCCCCTGCTCAATGCAGGATCAGCCTAGAGCATCCCTCACAAGTGTTTGTCCAGATGCTGCTTAAAGACTGCCAGTGAGGGGGAGCTTACCACCTCCCTGGGCAGCTAATTCCACTGTAAAAAAGTTTCTCCTAATATCCAGCCAGTACCTTCCAGCCGTTAATTTCAACCCATTATTGCAAATCCTATCCTCTGCTGCCAACAAGAACAGATCCCTGCCCTCCTCTAAGTGACAGCCCTTCAAATACTTAAAGAGAGCAATTGTGTCCCCCCCCCCTCAACCTCTGCTTCTCCAGACTAAACATTCCCAAGTCCCTCAGCCTTTCCTCATAGGGCTCAGTCTCCAGATTATCCTCGTCGCTGTCTTCTGCAGTCTCTCAATTTTACAGTTTTACAGTTTACATATACAAGTGTCATGATATACAGAAATTTCTATTGCAAAAAGAAGCAAGGTACATCTTTGAATACAGAACTTTTTCTCCTTATGGTTTAAATAACAAACTTGACTTATCCTCTTATTTCTAGCCTTTTATTTGTGTTAAATATACTCTGTGACTTTAAATGCACTGTGATTTTAAATAATTCAGGCACTATAAAATACTGGGTTCTAGATGCGTTGTAGTGATTTAGCTCATAATTTATTGTTGTGTGTGTGTGTTTTTAATCCCCCTAAAGGGAGTGTTTAATTGGTTTTTTCACAAAACTATAAATTATAACTGAAAATATAGGCAGGGAAACTACATCTAAGGAGAAAGAAAAGAAAACCACTAATAACTAAAACCCCGAGAGTGGGAGATCAATACATCAGCTTATCTCAATGTTAATCTAAAATGCTAGTAATACATTGAACCTAGTCGATTATGCTAAGTTATTTATCTTTTATCCTTCCATTTATCTGTTAAATGAAACCCCCAGAGCATCCCCAAGTTAGTACTAAATTTTCAGGCACAATTCAGAGTCCTTCAGCCTTTATCTTCTCTTATCCTCAATTTATATGGACTTTTGGGGGCTGCTGCCCCCTTTTCAGAGAGAGAGTCCTCGTCAGAAGATACCGAGCCTAACTCACCATCCAATTTGCTGGTTGTCCCGGGGGTGGAAGTCCTGGTCCCGCCGGGACCGCTTGCGGGTGGAAGTCCTGGTCCCGGGACCGCCGGGACTTTTTTAGTATTGGTGTCCATTTCCTTCACCTTCTCTGCCATTTGCTCTGTTGCATTTAGAGATTTAGTCAGTTGTAGCTGCTGTGAAGCCAAACTCTGACCAATTGTCGACAATTGTTGCTTAATATTAGTCATCTCATCCAGCAGAGGGCGCAAAGACTCTGGCAACATTTTAGAAAGCTCAGTGGTTTCTTCCGTTCAAGGACTGCCCACTAATTTTGCTTTTAACAGTTTGTCTTTATCTGGTTTCTTCCCCGCCATCTTTTTGGATTATTTACTTTTCCAAAAATTGCTAAAGTCTCTGATATTCGCCCATACGCTTATCTGCACTCTGGTAAGTCTCTTAAAACAGATTTAGACACTTAATTTTCTGCTCCCTCCTCTTATTTCCGTGTTTTTGTTTATGCGTTTGGGAGTGCACTCACTCACTTTTCGTTGCCCATTAAGGGGGGGGGGAAGCTTTCTTTTTAAATCTTCATGCTCACTTCAACCTGACTCACAGTTCGTTGCTGGCCATCCGGCCATGCTCGGCATCGGTTATTCTCGCCTGATCTCTGACGCTTGTCCCGGTACTCCACACTAATTCCATACAGACACTCAGCAGCAGGACCTTCGGGGCAGAGGAGCACCTCAATTCTTTGGCACTGCGCCGGCGAAGATGTAACCCCTCAAAAGCCCCCTGGCTAGGAGCCTTTTCCCAAGGCTCCGGGGGGTAGCGACCCGTTGCACCCCCTCCTACACGCTGGTGTGCAGATTGCATCCCCGGGACATCCGGGATATATGTCTGCCTGCGTTTTGCTATAAACTGGGAGTCCCTCATAATTTATTGTTGACAAGACAAAACTGAGACAAGATAGCAGGCCCAAAGTCCGGTTTAAATCACCCAAAGAAAGCACACCGTGATATGTTCACTCTTTGCACTCATACACCATAGGTTCCTTCTTGGATCCGAGCTAACCTATTGGTCCATTCTAGGATCTGCACTCTTCATTGTTTTCGGATGCGAAGCTATACCCGCTTGCATGGCCATGTGCGAACCCCGACCGTGTGCGCGGTCCTTGATTAATATACACCAGACACAATTAGCTTTAGGTACGCAAGCGGAGTTTGTGCATGTAAGAACCGCTTTTGCTGTAAGGAGTGTAATGAACCCTTGTGGAAGTATGATAAGGCATGCAAAATATGTAAACTGTGTGGGTAAGTCAGGTTTCAAATTGTTAATAACAAGGTTTGAAGTGTGTTTTGAATATCTGTATACAAGTTGCTATGCTTTTGTTATTTGTATTAGTTCCATAAGACTATATTGGCTCTGAAGAAGTTGAATCGAAACTCTCTCAGCCAAATGGAGATGTCAGCCTGGTTTCTCAGCCTCCCTGCAGACCTGAAAGTTTGAGACTAAGAAACAGCAAAGAAGATTACAGTGATTTCAAGTACTGCCTACAGCCCATTGACTGGTCTTGCTTTAGGAAGGCTTTAATAAGCATGTGGATCACACTAAGGCCTCGGTCACACTGTGGGAAAAGGTACAGCTGAAGTGCGGCTTTTTTGAGCCTCATCAAAAGAGAAGTGCGGCGGCGGGATCAGACAGATCCCCTGAGCCGCCGTGCAGTTGCTCCTCAGCATGATCAGATGCTGGGGGGAAGCCACAGATGGGTGAGCGAGGCGAGCCCACTGTGCATGTGTGCACCTGTGCAGTTTGGCAGCGGGCTTTGCATGCTGCCGGAGACGGCCATGCCGGCGATCCCACGGCTGCCCCTGCTGCGGATTTTCTGGTAAGCAGTAGGGTTTTGTAGGGTTTTTTTGATCCGCATCTTCAGCCAGAAGAGACAGATCAGGGACGGAACGGGCATTAAACACACAATAGTACCGCAAAAAACAGTATGGGACCGGGCAAAAAACAGTAGCATCCATTACAGGCCCTCAAGAACAATATTCTAGAAGTGGAAAACCAGAACAGCCCAGAACGGGCACTAAACACACAATAGTAACGCAAAAAACAGTGGCATGCATTACAGGCCCTCCAGAACAGTATTCTAGAAGTGGAATACCAGAACTCTCACTCTTTTATTAACCCTTTCTAGGCCAAAATGCCTCCACAACACCCCGGAACGGCCCGGAATGGGCATTAAACCCAAAGTAGTACCGCAAAAAACAGTGGCATGCATTACAGGTACTCCAGAACAGTATTCTAGAGGTGGGAAACTGGAACTCTCACTCTTTTATTAACCCTTTCTATGCCAATAATGCCTCCGGAACACCCCAGAACGGCCCAAAATGGCCCGGAACGGGCATTAAACAGACAACAGTACCACAAAAAACAGTGGCATGCATTGCAGGCACTCCAGAACAGTATTCTAGGAGTGGGCAACCAGAACACTCACTCTTTTATTAACCCTTTCTAGGCCAAAATGCCTCCAGAACACCCAAGAACGGCCCGGAACGGGCATTAAACATACAATAGTACCACAAAAAACAGTGGCAGGCATTACAGGTACTCCAGAACAGTATTCTAGAAGTGGGAAACTGGAACTCTCAATCGTTTATTAACCCTTTCTAGGCCAAAATGCCTCCGGAAAACCCAAGAACGCTCCGGAACGGCCCGGAACGGGCATTAAACACACAGTAGTACCACAAAAAACAGTGGCATGCATTACAAGCACTCAAGAACAGTATTCTAGAGGTGGGAAACCGGAACTCTCACTCTTTTATTAACCCTTTCTAGGGCAAAATGCCTCCGGAACACCCCGGAACGGCCCAAAACGGCCCGGAACGGGCATTAAACACACAATAGTACTGCCAAAAACAGTGGCATGCATTGCAGGCACTCCAGAACAGTATTCTAGAGGTGGGAAACTGGAACTCTCACTCTTTTATTAACCCTTTCTAGGGCAAAATGCCTCTGGAACACCCAAGAACGGCCCGGAACGGCCCGGAACGGCCCGGAACGGGCATTAAACAGACAATAGTACCGCAAAAAACAGTGGCATGCATTGCAGGCACTCCAGAACAGTATTCTAGGAGTGGGAAACCGGAACTCTCACTCTTTTATTAACTCTTTCTAGGCCAAAATGCCTCCGGAACACCCAAGAATGGCCCGGAACGGCCCGGAACGGGCATTAAACACACAGTAGTACCGCAAAAAACAGTGGCATGCATTACAGGCACTCCAGAACAGTATTCTAGAGGTGGGATTCCATTGAGAAATGGGTGTTGGGTGGAAGCTCCCACAACCACACTGCCTGAAAAGACAGAATATTCCACTGCCATGCAAATGTTCTGACCAACCTCATTTTTGTAGCATACTAAGAAGCCCAATACCACAGCCCAACAGAGCACTTGCTGAGTGCTTTGACCTGCTCAGCCTGGAGGAAGTTGACAGACTGCTTGCAGCTGTGCGCCCAACCACATGCAACCTTGATCCGTGCCCCTCCTGGCTCATTAAAGTGGGTCGCAAAGGGTTACGAGGTGCGCTTAGGGAAATTATCAACACATCCCTCTCTGAGGGATGGTTCCCGGAGGCACTTAAGGAAGCGATGGTCCACCCTTTCCTGAAAAAACCTTCCCTGGACCCGGCCGAATTGGCCAACTATCGGCCGGCGTCCAATTTGCCCTATTTGGGCAAACTTATTGAGAGGGCGGTGGAGATACAGATGCGGGGCTTTCTGGATGACTCTTCCGTCCTAGATCCCTTCCAGTCCAGCTTCCGCCCGGGCCATGGGATGGAGACTGCACTGGTCGCCCTGACTGACCACCTCCAACGGCATCTGGATCGAGGTGGTGTGACGGTGCTGTTGCTGTTAGATCTGTCGGCTGCATTGCTGTTAGATCTGTTGGCTGCATTCGATATGGTTGACCATCAGCTGCTGACCCACTGCCTCGCCGACGTGGGGATTCAGGGGCTCACCCTTCAACGGCTTACCTCTTTTCTCTGTGGTCGGGGACAAAGGGTGGTGATAGGGGAGCAGCAGTGCCGGAGACATCCTCTTGTGTGTGGGGTGCCTCAGGGGGCTGTTCTATCCCCGCTACTGTTTAACATCTATATGCGCCCCCTTGCCCAGATTGCCCGGAGGTATGGGCTTGGGTGTCATCAATATGCTGATGACACCCAGCTCTATCTGATGTTGGGTGGCCAGTCGAGCTCTGTCCCTGAAGATCTGCACCGGGCATTGCAGGCCATGGCTGGTTGGCTCTGACTGAGCAGGCTGAAGTTAAACCCGGCGAAGACGGAGGTCCTGGGCTTGAGTCGCGGTGGTTTGGGGTTAGGGCTCCCTCTCCCGACCTTCGATGGGGTGCCTTTGGTGCCAGCGCCAGAGGTTAGGAGTTTGGGAGTGCTCCTGGACTCCTTGTTAACTATGGAGGCCCAGGTGGCAGCCACTGCCAAGTCAGCCTTCTACCATCTGTGGCTGGTGCGGCAGTTGGTTCCCTTCCTCGACCGCAGTGACTTGGCCACGGTGATCCATGCGACCGTCACCTCGAGGCTAGACTACTGCAACGCTCTCTACATGGGGCTGCCTTTGTCACAAATCTGGAAGCTGCAGCTAGTGCAGAATGCTGCAGCCAGGCTTTTGATGGGTCTTACTAGACGGGACCACATCCAGCCTGTGCTGAAAGCGCTGCACTGGCTGCCAATAGCGTACCGGATTCGCTTCAAAGTGCTGGTTCTTACTTTTAAAGCCCTATATGGTCTGGGTCCAGCTTACCTGAGGGACCGCCTTTCCTCATATGTTCCCTCGTGGGCACTTCGGTCTGGGACGCAAGATCTCCTGGCTTTGCCAGGCCCCAAAGAGGCCAGGCTGGCCGCTACCAGGGCCAGGGCTTTCTCGGTGGCAGCTCCTACCTGGTGGAACAAGCTCCCGGAAAAGATCCGGGCCCTGCGGGACCTTGTACAGATCCGCAGGGCCTGTAAGATGGAGCTCTTCCACCAGGCGTATAAGTAGGGGCCGCCACTACCATCACTACTGTTCCATCTTAACCTGGCCCTGGTGGAGGGAACATCAGTGTTTCCCGGAGCAGATGATGCCGAGTAGATAGAGCAGATGCAATAGAGCAGTGAAATACACCATCTTGTGAAATATCATGTTGAACATCTAGAGCACTTTTGTTAATAACTTGTTAATAATGTTATTGTATTATAGCGATTTTAAATGGTTTTATGTATGTTTTATATTGGCGCATGCCTCCTGTAAGCCACCCTGAGCCCGCTTAGCGGGGAGGGCGGGGTATAAATTGAATTAATTAGTTAAATAAATAAATAAACTTATCTGCCTCAACATGAACAATGACCACTGTGGGAAATAACTCCAGAAAGGTCAGCTCCTTCAAGACTCCTCGTTTTGCTCAGTGTGCTAGCCCATGACATGCCCACCACTGGCCTTGCAGATGAAATCCCAACCCATTCCCACTGGCTGCTTTTGACTGCCCCTGTGATCCCACTTCCAACAGTTGCTCCAACCAAGTGCAAACGTCAGCCTTCGGGTGGCTCTCGGCTGCACTGCCAGCATCACATCTTCTGCAATACCTAGCCCACCAGTATAGCGATGCATTGGGCTGGAACCTGCTCACCTACCACAGCCTTCTTTCCTTTCCCTTGTTCTCCCTGTTCTGGAAACCACAGCTTTGGAGAAGAAAGACCTCCTGAATTTAAAGGCTGACTTCCACATCTGTCTCCCTGGTTAGAATCATGGGAGATAAGGTGGGGCTGAATGCAGTGTGAACAGCTTCACCCACAGAGATACACACACCCAGTGCCTTCTTGTGAACGAGAATATTTCTTAACCTTAAGACTTATCAGACGCAATGGGAGCTTTGTTTGCCTCTCAGGTAGACGGGTACGAAGTCACACATTTTTAAAGAGCAGAGAAAAATCTTGCATTCATGTGGCCACACTTGAGGGCCGCTCTTCAGAGACACACCTCACTTCTTCAGAATGCCCATTCTGTTGTCAGAAACGTTTCCCAGCCTGGGAAGACCATTTCTGTTTTTCATGCTCATGCTGTGTGGGAGGTCTGAGGTTTCTCCTTGCTCTCCTGGCTCTGTTTTGACCACAGAATCTGCATTCATACTCTCTTCCTCAGCAAAGCCCCTTAAGTCAGCAAGGGCCAGACAGACACTCAACAAGATCTCAGCACTGCCAGGCTCTTTTGTACTCAGGACTTTCCCACTGA
>NW_015175534.1:81954-87242 GCF_001447785.1 Gekko japonicus | reverse complement strand
CATTCCTGCCGGCCTCCACCTCGATGGTTTTGGGCTAGAGAAATCACCTGGGGCCACCAGCTGATGCCTTTTGGAAGTCTGCCCCATGCAAATGGGAAGTGTGTATTTATTTCTTCTTCTTTACAGTCAGTGCCCCCCCCCCCCCCCCGCTCAGGAACATGATGCCAAGCTACTGCCTGAAACAAACCTGCCTATTCGAACAGGGGTGGGGTTTTTTTGTTGTTAAAATGCCCCAATCACTCACCATCTCCCCCTCACAAGATTTATTGACTTTTATTTATTTATTTGGACTCATTCATCTTTCTTTTGAGGGATGGAGCAACGTGCTGAGTGAGGAAGACCTAGCGAGGCCTCGCTCTGCATGACTCACTGCCTTGTGCTGCTGAGATGTTTTGTTTCCTTTGCTTGAATCGTGGGATGTCTACAAGCACACTGGACATAGGCGCCCTTGTTCCAGGACAGCAGGGGGTGTTGCTTCGTGGAAGCCAAAGCAGGATGTGGTGAGGGCCAGCAAAGTGCTCTTTCCTTTGCAATGCACAAGCGGATGAGGGTTCTTGGGGTGGGCCATGCAAAGCAGAGGGAAACTGTAGTTCAGCTGTTGAATTCCTGCTTTCGCTGCAGAAGAGCTGAGTTCACAAACAGCAGCATAGATTTGTCCTACATATAACAGCAGGCTTCGTAACAATTTATTGGAAAGGGGAGTGTCTTGTATCAGGGGATGTTTCTCAGTTCCCCTGGAGAAAATAGCTGCTTTGGAGGGTGGTGGGCTCTATGGCGTACACCTTTGAAGTCCCTGTCCTCCTCAGGCTCCATCCCCAAATCTCCAGGAGTTCCCAACCTGGATCTGGCAACCCTAGCTCCCCCCCCATTCACCCGCTGGTGGCCAGGGGAGGGACCGGGCAGTCTTAGCGCCAGGGTGCCCCCACCCTCACCTCTCCTGGTGCCCACCAAGAGTGTTTCAGAAATGGGCGGGGCCAGGTTGGGCTTTTGCCCAGCAAAGCTTCTGATTGGCCACTGGAGATTTGATGGGCTGTGCAGATTTTTGAAAAGGGTTAAACTAATAGGAGTCCTATATTATAAGGAAGTCTGTACTTTCTCTGCTCCTCTGACCTACAAGTCTTGAGTAGTATTAATTTATTCCAGCTAAGAATAAAAGGAAGAAAGGAAGAATTCAAGCCAGAGAGGACAGGCTAAACTACGTTAGAGAAGGCGTCTCATCACAAACTGCCCGAACTCTCATGGCCTGAACAAGGAATTTAGCTAAAAAGAGTGTATTTTCTGGCCTAGGAACTTTTAAAATTTCTAGTAACTAAAAAGTCTGGCAGAGGCTTGTTTCACTGGGTCATAAGCACCTTGATCCATTTCTCTTTAGCCTCCTTATCCCATAGACCTTCATAAACATTGTATAAGATGTTCTTGCCACTTCATCATGAGTATGCCACCACACTCACTCTGGCCATCTCAACTTCCAACAGTCAGAGCGTTTCCTCAGTAGAACAGGCCTCCTTGGGAGGTGGCGGGCTCTCCTTTGGAGGTTTTCAAACAGAGGCTCGATGGCCATCTGACAGCAGTGCGGATTCTGCGAACTTAGGCAGATCATGAGAGGGAGGGCAGGAAAGGTTGCCTCAGTGCTTAGTTCTCATGGCCCTTTCTTACATGCCCAGGGAACGGCTGATTGCCACTTTGGGGTCAGGAAGCAATTGTTCTCCAGGCCAGTTTGGTTTTTGGTCATCTTCTGGGTTTGGAACTGGAGTCACTGGTGGTGTGGAGGGGGAGGTATTTGTGAATTTCCTGCATTGTGCAGCAGGGGGTTGGACTACATGACCCTGGAGGTCCCTTCCAACTCCATGATTCTATTATTCCAGTTCTCAGCAGCTCTCATGGAGCAGAAGCATCATGGTATACCCCAGAGCTGCTGAGAATTGGAATAATAGAATCATGGAGTTGGAAGGGACCTCCAGGGTCATGTAGTCCAACATGAGGGCAGAGGGCTTTGGCATGAGGGCAGAGAGTGCCCATGTGTGTGTGTGTGATATCGTTGATGTCTTCAGAGAGCCAGGAATACCAGTCCATCAGCTCATCTAATGAGTCACCACAGGGCATCGGATCCCACAGAGCATCCTGAAGCCACTCAGTGTCCATTTGGCTCCATGGGTGAGCATATCTATGCTCACCACTTTAACAGGGAAGATTTGGTATGCCCAGCCAGAACTTCAGGGCATAGTGGCATCTACAGCCATCAGATCCACCTTTATCCCCACCCCAAAATCAGATCCAATGTATGGCTTGCTTGATGCATAGGAGCTAATACAAATTGGGAGAGTCCCAGAGCCTCCATGGACAAAATTAGGTCCTTGGCCTGAGAAGATGCTGCATCATTGGCATACACTGGCATACATTGAAGTCCCCCAGGACTAAAAGCCTGGAGTACTCCATTGCCCAGCAATGTCTATTCCTGGGATTTGGATAAGTGTGACTTCAGTATACAGAGATCTGAGCCTATATTTAATACCTATTGCCATTTAGTACTCATAATTCCCCGCATTTATAATTATATTAAGACAATTTGGCTAACAAGGTCATAACAGCTTTCCACAAGTCACTCCTTCTTTATACACACTAACACAGAACTAATGTAAAACAATATGCACTAATCCGTCACATGTAGCTTGTGCTGTTAGATTTTCCCAATACCATACACTCACCCAATCTTCAATAGTAGTTCAGATCCAGGTACTCGTCTCAAAACATTTGTGGATTAAAACAGAACTTTCAGTGGTAGATTTATATCAGTTTATTTGGATTCATGTATACATGTTGCACACAAGAGTTGTCATACTGAGTTTTATAACTATGTTATAATGTTATAAGTTGCCATGTTTTGTTGACAAACATATATATGGAAAAAGCTGTATATCATTGTATGCAGAAGATACTTTAAGTCCGTTGTGGACAATTTTGAGTTTTCTATTTGTTATGTTTTTAATTGTGAAATTGATATTAATAAAAAATTTAAAATTTTAAAAAAACTAGGAGATTCTCAGATATGAAATTATACTGTATCTTCTTTTCACTGTATCAATGGCTTTGATGGTGACTTTTGTTACATGCCCAGGGAAATGCTGATTGCCACTTTGGGGTCAGGAAGCAATTTTTCTCCAGCCTAATTTAGCTGGAGATGCTGTCAGTTTTTAATCATTTTCTGGGCATGGAACCATGGTCACTGGCGGGTGTGGAGGGGGAGGTATTTGTGAATTTCATGCATTGTCCAGGGGGTTGGACTAGATGACCCTGGAGGTCTCTTCCAACTCTATGATTCTATGAGAGGTGATATGATAATACTTGAAGGGCTGTCATATAGAGGATGATGTGGAGTTGTTTTCTGTTGCCCCAGAAGGTTGGACCAGAACCAACGGGTTGAAATTAAATCAGAAGAATTTTCAGCTAAACATTAGGAAGAACTTCCTGACAGTTTGAATGGTTCGTCAGTGGAACAGGCTTCCTGGGGAGGTGGTGGGCTCTCCTTCTTTGGAGGTTTTCAAACAGAGGCTACATCACCATCTGAGTGCAATGCTGATTCTGTGAACTCAGGCAGACTATGAGAAGAGAGGGCAGGAAGGGTTGCCTCAGTGCTTAGTTCTCATGGCCCTTTCTTACATGCCCAGGGAAATGCTGATTGCCATTTTGAGGTCAGGAAGCAGTTTTTCTCCAGGCCAATTTGACCAGGGATCCTGGAGGGTTTTTTGTCATCTTCTGGGCATGGCAAAGTTACCAGGACCCAGCAATTTAGATAACATCCAAACACAACATATTGCTGCACAAGTTCATATATTCAAACTTAACAATGATGATGTTCTTTTAATATTTCACTAGATAAATAACAATAAGAGACCGAAGCCTTCAAGAAACTAGAAGCAAGGACGAACTTTCCCGAGCTTGACAGTCCGTTTCGACCTGCGTCGAAGAATAACAACTTTGGTAACAGGGGATATCAACTTCGGAGAAAGTTTACAAAAAATTCTTCAATAAAATTACAATAATATATACATACAGTTTGTGGTATTTTTGTCTTCAGATCATAAATTTCGAAAATATGTGCATCAATTCTATAAATGTAAATATATTCAATTAAATATTTTGAGCAAATTACATCAATAAATATTCAATAAAGTCATACAGCATTCAAAAAGTAATGTATATTAAAAACTTACCAATAGTGGCTAATCATAGCTCTAATATACAACAGTTCCTTCCGGATAATACATCTTTTTTTTTTTTGCTCAAGAAACTTTTATTTTCTTAATACATTTCACAAATTCAATACAGTTTTCTTATAATCAGTTTCCCTTCCCCCTCCCTCCTCTCCAGTGGCTTCCCGCAATGCGTTTCCCCTGTGTTTCAAAAGTCTTGTATATTCTATGATAACAGTCTTATTCTTAATATTGATCTAAACAAAGTAAATTTCATTTTACATCCCAGTTTTTTCCTAGATAAATCTTGAAGTCAGCCCATTCCTCGTTTAATTTTTTTGTTATTTTATCCATTTCTGCCATGAACAGAACCTTTTGTATCCAATCTTCTATATTAAAAACTTACCAATAGTGGCTGACTTTTATAAAACAAGATGGACTAATGTAAAAAGCCTAAAGAAATTTTGTGTATTTATATTTCTAGAACTTTTGTAAACACCACATATACAGTCAAGATTGGAATTGTAAGAACACTATAGACAACATGAATTGTATGTATAATTATTCATCTTTATTGTTGAATTAGCAAATTGAGGAATTGTGTTTATGGAGTTGTTACCCCTCATAATTATTGTTCTATAGGACATCTGAGAAAGATATTGTTCGAAACGGACTACAGAAAGCCCGGGAAGGTCCGTCCTTCTTCTTCTTCTCTTCTGAAGACTTTGTTCTTATTGATTTGTTTGATGTATCTGAAAAACAAAATACAACTTGGAAAATTGAAAATTTGATGAACATACACAGCAATATCTGTCTTTTTGTATCTTGTGCCACTCTAATTGCTGGATCCTTTATAATTTCTTGTATCTTTATTGGGATCATGTCTTCTTTAAGTAGTAGATTCGCATTTTCAGAGGAAGAAAAATCCAGAATATTGGGGGGCAACTCAGGTCTGAAAAGGGATAATAGAAATCCAACAGACTGGACCCAGTTAGAATTTCTTAATAAAAAAGAAATTCGGATGTCCTTGCATGCGGCCTCTCTGACCGAATATTGTAAGGCAGATCTCATCCCGAGAGGGTTGAGACTACAAAAAGG
>NW_015175534.1:81579-81781 GCF_001447785.1 Gekko japonicus | reverse complement strand
TGAAGCATCTCAAGAGACAGCAACCATACAACAGGAAATTAAAGAGATAGAGGATAAGCTTAAAACAACTACTAATCAGGATGAGTTTACAAGTAAAATTAAAGCAATGGAAGAAGAGCTTAGACTTTTTGAAGAACATACCAGGGAGATTAAGCTCAATAAATTGGATAGAGACCAACGTGATTATAGTCAGAATAGGGTC
>NW_015175534.1:76668-79798 GCF_001447785.1 Gekko japonicus | reverse complement strand
CGTGTTTCTTGGGTGAATAAACTAAAAAATTCTGTCTATAAAGAAACAAACCTTTAGGGCGAGGCACATCTTCATTTACTAAGGGTTTGGGTGTGTATTGGTTGTTAACTTTAAGGACACAGGAGCTTGGGTTGTTGACCTCCTTTTATGCAAATTATGTATGGTTGATTGGAAATTCCTGAATGGAGACCGGTAGACAATAGATCTATGAGCAGCTGTTTCTGGTGAGTCTAATATATCTATGTATTTACAATACAGATATTTTTACTGTTATGACTTTTATAAAACAAGATGGACTAATGTAAAAAGCCTAAAGAAAGTTTGTGTATTTATATTTCTAGAACTTTTGTAAATACCACATATACAGTCAAGATTGGAATTGTAAGAACACTATAGACAACATGAATTGTATGTATAATTATTCATCTTTATTGTTGAATTAGCAAATTGAGGAATTGTGTTTATGGAGTTGTTACCCCTCATATTTATTGTTCTATAGGACATCTGAGAAAGATATTGTTCGAAACGGACTACAGAAAGTAAGCATATAATCCTGAATGGAGACCGGTAGACAATAGAGCTATGAGCAGCTGTTTCTGAACTTTTGTAAACACCACATATACAGTCAAGATTGGAATTGTAAGAACACTATAGACAACATGAATTGACATCTGAGAAAGATATTGTTCGAAACGGACTACAGAAAGCCCGGGAAGGTCCGTCCTTCTTCTTCTTCTCTTCTGAAGACTTTGTTCTTATTGAGTTGTTTGATGTATCTGAAAAACAAAATACAACTTGGAAAATTGAAAATTTGATGAACATACACAGCAATATCTGTCTTTTTGTATCTTGTGCCACTCTAATTGCTGGATCCTTTATAATTTCCTGAAGACAAAAACACCACAAACTGTATGTATATATTATTGTAATTTTATTGAAGAATTTTTTGTAAACTTTCTCCGAAGTTGATATCCCCTGTTACCAAAGTTGTTATTCTTCACAGGACGTTTGATAAAGACGCAGGTCGAAACGGACTGTCAAGCTCGGGAAAGTTCGTCCTTGCTTCTTGTTTCTTGAAGACTTTGGTCTCTTATTGTTATTTATCTAGTGAAATATTAAAAGAACATCATCATTGTTAAGTTTGAATATATGAACTTGTGCAGCAATATGTTATCTTCTGGGCATGGAACAGCAGTCACTGCGGGTGTGGAGGGAAAGGTATTTGTAAATTTCCTGTATTGTGCAGGGGGTTGGACTAGATGACCCTGGAGATACCTTCCAACTCTATGATTCTATGGAGGAGGGGGAGAGGGAGAGAGAGAGAGAGAGGTGTTAGCCAGAAGGAAGATTCCCTAAGAGTAGCAGTCTACATATCAAAGGGACAGCACTAGAGCAGAAGAAAGGAATGGGTGTACCAGTATGGACCTATCTATCTCTCTGTCTCTCTATAGTCCCCTTCTGAAATCTGAGATTAAGAGACAGTTGCACTTCGATACTATGGAATCAACTTCTGACATTGCTTCAGTTCAAAGTGCACTGGGAGCAGATGAAATACAAAGCAAAGTTTTTAGTGCAGAGGTGCTATCAAGATGTGCTCATGTGCATCAGACATAGAGAAGGAAATGAGATACAAATGAATGGAAACAGATGAATCTTGTGGTAAATGTCATGTAATCCAGTTTCAGAGTTAGTTTTAGAAATTCACTTTATTAATCTGGAATTGAGGAAAACTGGGATGTAAGGTAGAATGAATGTGCACGTGTGTGCACACGCACACACACACATCCATGTCTCTGTGCAGGTGGCTGTCCCTTCCTTGATTCATCTTGAATGCTAAGTAGGATCAGCTCTGGTGAGTACTCAGATGAAAGACCACCAATGAAGTCCAGGTTAGCTACTCAGGAGCCCATTGAAAACCCTGTGGCACATCTACAGGACTGTAGCTAAAGCCTTCCTAGTGAGGGGGCCCTGGGGAAAGTGGGAGGGCGGAGTGTGTGTGCGCGCGCAAAGCGCGCGCCGCACGCACATCACCGGAAGTGACGTGATGCCCTCCCCCCTTCTCTCTCTCTCCAAGCTCCCCCCCCTCCAATAGATTCTATGCCACAGCCTCAGCAGCCCTTCGTTTAAGTCTGGAAGAGCTACACACAAGAGGAAAGCAGGATCACTAAACTGAAACAACCCCTGAATGAAAGGAAAAGGGGGAAATTACTGGTTGGCCACTGTGTGAGATAGGATGCTGGAGTAGATGGACCATTGGTTTGATCCAGCAGGGCTCTTCTCAAGTGCTCATGTTCCTGTCCTCACAACAGCCTTGTGAGGTCAACCAAGGTGAGAGACCCCTAAGGATTTCATAATGAGCTTGTTAGCAAACTCTGGTTGTGCTTTAAACTCACAAGTTCACTACTGCACTGTCCTTGGAAGAGCCATTATGTTACCCTCTTGCAAGTATGCACAGAATTGCAAACTTGACCATCAGCTGAGCATGCCATCTTCTTGGCTGCTATGAGCATTCCTAGAACTTCCTTCCTGAACCAACACATGAAGCTGCCTTGCGCTGAATCATACTCTTGTTCCATCGAAGTCAGTCTTGTCCACTCAGACTGGCAGCGGCTCTCCAGGGTCTCAGGCAGAGGTCGTTCACATCACCTACCACCTGGCCCTTTTAACTGGAGACGCTGGGGATTGAACCTGGGACCTTCCACAACCCAAGCAGACGCTCTGCCACTGAGCCACAGCCCTTCCCTGAACCAACCACCTGCTGTCTCCTCATGTGGTTCCAGACACTCAACCCAAGTTAAGACTCACAGGAGACATTAGGCATCTGCATAGCGTACTCCAAAGCAACATGAATAGAGATCTTAAGGTGCATCACACCATGGGTGACTATAAACCAGATGGATCGAGCAAGTGAGTCAAACTCCACGTTTTGAATAAGGCATGTCCCACACTCCCTCCATTTTTTTAAAAAAATGCCACCCATAGCAACAGTAATGAGCACCACCCCATTTGCATGTGCTGGCAACAGGCAGTCACGACAACTTAATCCCATGTTGATCCTTTCCGGTTTCTTATTATGTCCCACCTAAACACTTACAGGTGCATGCTTGCAATACTCCCCGCATTGCTTCTG
>NW_015175534.1:65352-73082 GCF_001447785.1 Gekko japonicus | reverse complement strand
TTCCTGAGTCAGACCCTTATAAGGGCTGTGGCTTAATGGCAGAGCATCCACTTGTCATGCAGAATGTCCCCGGTTCAATCCCCCGACATCTCCAGTTAAAAGATCTGGCAGGAGGCGATGTGAGACACCTCTGCCTGAGACCTTGGAGAGCTATTGCCAGTCTGAGTAGACAAGACTGACTTTGATGGACCGAGGGTCTAATTCAGTATAAGGCAGTTTCAGGTGTTCATGTCTGGTCTACCTCTTTCAACTAGAGACGCCGGGGATTGAACCTGGAACCTTCTGCATGCCAAGCAGTGGCTCTACCATTGAGCTATGGTCCTTTTCCAAATTTCAGAACAACTATGAAATTCAGGATTCACACAGAATGGTCTTAGCCGGACACTTGTTCCATCCCACCCAGCTGTTTGACTCCGACTAGTTCTCGGGCCAAGAAAGGCCTTTCCAAACACCTGCTGCCTGGGATCCCACAACTAGAGAGGCCAGGTATCAAACTGAGGAGCTGAGTCAGGGCCCTTCCCCAAAGAAGAACCCTTACAGAAACGGGTCCAGCGGAAACCAGAGAAAGAAGCAACCAAAAATCAGTCTCCTAATATACGGTTGCGAACTCCGGGTTGGGAAATTACTGGAGATTTGGGAGTGCAGCATAGGGAGGGCAGGATTTGGAGAGCCAGCTGGGTGGCCTTGGGTCAGTCACAGTTCTCTCACAGCTGTTCTCTCAAGGGCAGTTCTTGAGAGAGCTCTCTCAGCCCCACCTACCTCACAGAGTGGCTGTTGTGGGGAGGGGAAGGGAAAGGAGATTGTAAACTGCTCTGAGACTCTGAGTGAAGGGCAGGATATAAATCCAATCTCTTCTTCTTCTTCAGTGGGTGATAACGTCATAGATCCATTTTTCTCCAGGGGAACTGATCCCTGTCATTTGGGGATCGCTTGTAATTCTGGGAGATCTCCAGGCCGCACCTGGAGGTTGGGCAATTGTACTTTGGGTTTATACTAAGACTGCAGGTATTTAGTTAAGATATCTCACCACCCACGGCTTTTCTCACACTCCTGGCATTTAATTATTTTCTTTCTCTTATGGGTCTTCCAACACTTATTTTGGCTGAAACGGAAGAGCACTCAGGCTTGCCAACTCCAAGTGGGGATATTCCTGGAGATTTGGAGGTGGCGCCTGCGGAGGGCAGGGCTTGGGGAGGGATCTCAGTGGGCTTTAATGCCAGAGGGTCTGCCTTCCGAAGGAGCGGTTTTCTTCAGGGGAACTGATCTCTGTCGTCTGCAGATCAGGTGTCATCCCAGGAGATCTCCGGGCCCCATCTGGAGGTTGGCAGCCCTACTGGGGAAGTATAAACCCTGCCTGCTGATAGGCAATGCCCGGCTCACAGCTCCTCCGGGAAGTCCAAAAGGGGCATGAGGCTTAGAGCGGGCAATCCCCCCCCATCCCATCCGGCTCTGAATGGGATCCTTTGGTCGAGCTTCCCGATTTGGGATGAAGCCCGCCGGGGAGAACGGGCATTGCTCCGCTTGGCCTCCTCCGAGGCCGCCTCCCCTCCCCACCCCACCTACCACCCCCTCCCCACCCTTGGTACCCACTTCTGCCAAGCCTCCCTGGTTCGCCCCCTTTCTGCAATGGCAACCCCCCCTCCCCAAGCCCCCGGATTGCGGTGCAGCGATGCGAAGGAGGGGAGAAGACCCACTTTATCCTGAGGTGGGGGGAAAGGAATGGAGGGTGAAGGCGGAAAAGGAAAGGAAAGGAAGGGACTTTGCTCTCTGGCGTTCTGCCCCCCACCCTTTTCCTCCCCAAGAGTCAAGGGCTGCTCTAGCAGGCGCACCGCTCTTTCGGCTTTACCCTTTCAGTGCCGCCCTCAGCAGAAGCGGGGTGGTGGTCTGGGGTGGGAAGCGCAAAACTGCAGCCGTCGGGATTATGGAGCTCCACTTTTTCTGTAGGATTCTCCTTTTCTCCCTTCGTTTAAAGGATGCCGGGCAGACAGGGACTTAACAGGTGCAGCTTTCAGGGCGCCGGCTTGGGAGGGCGAGCGGGGCTTCTGGGAAATTTCGGTGGGGGCTGACGCCCCGGAGCCCCCAGTTTAACTTCCTTTGAGTGCTCGGGGGGGGGGGGAAGGGGGAGGGGGATCGGGGGAGGTGCCCGCAAAAACCGCAGGGGCCCCCGCCCCCCAGGGCCCCACGCGGGCTACGGGCCTGCACATCTATAGGTCAGCTGTGACTTGATGACAAAAAAAGAGAAGGCCTGTTTTACACTGTCCGTGTCTCTTTCATGACATTCTCCTGTCCTAATGTCAAATGACATTACGAGAAATGATGTGTGGTTTGTCCATTTTTGTTGTTAATCTTATTGCTTGAACTTCTGAGTCATAGTTCAAACCTTGTTCCAACAAAATCAGTTTGTTCTTTTTAGAAGTATGTTTTGTCGTTGAGGTTCTAACAATGTGGCCTTTGATTCCCTTTGTGGGGAGAGAACACTGGAGCCTTATAGTGGTTTTGTAATATTTACAAATATACAAGTAGAGCACAGCTCTGCCTCTCTCTCTTCCCGATGAAATTGGGTGTGTTTTTGACATACAGTTGAGGTTATTTCTCTGAGCTCTCATAGATACTTTTCCAAGCTACCAGGGGATTATCTCCTAGCAATTAACACTAATTGAGGAAAGGTCAGATGGCCATTCTGAGTAACCAACATAGTAATAGAGGTTGTCAGACAGTGTTTTTCTAGGGAATGTTGCTCATGTGATTGGGAAATCAACATCTATCTAGATTTTCATCCCAGAAACCAAGGCTAGAGTAATTACGAAAACTGTTTGCATTCCTATTGTGTAAGTCAGTGGCCTCACTGAGTTCTCTTTCAGCACCAACTCCTTGGACATCAAAATTTTGTATTTAGAGGCTTACTGCCTTAGAATGCAGAGGTTGCCTTTAATCACCATGACTAGCAGCCACTGATGTACCTCTCCTTAGGGTTGCCAGGTCTGATTGTCAAGTTGGCAGGGGAGGAACTTTCTGGGAGTGTGGAAGAGCATTGTGATGTGCCTACGTAAACAGGAAGTGACATAGGCATGTCAGGGACATCGGGGGTGACGCTCTGGTTTTGGGGCAAAACACTATGGTAGAATTTGCTTCAAATCATAGAGTTTAGCCCAAAAACCAGAGTGTCACCCCCGATGTTTTCTTAGGCACGTTGTAATGATTTCCTGGGATCCCAGATCACCGCAGACAGTGACAGCAGCCATGAAATTAAAAGACGCCTGCTCCTTGGGAGGAAAGCGATGGTGAACCTAAATAGCATGATAAAAAGTAGAGACATCACCCTGCCAACAAAAGTCTGCATGGTCAAAGCAATGGTATTCCCAGTAGTCATGTATGGCTGCCAGAGTTGGACTATAAGGAAGGCCGAGCCCCGGAGAATAGATTCTTTTGAACTATGGTGCTGGAGAAGACTCTTGAGAGTCCCTTGGACTGCAAGAAGATCAAATCAGTCAATTCTAAAAGAAATCAACCCTGACTGTTCCCTGGAAGGCCAGATAATGAAACTGTTTTAATATAGCACTTTTTAATATTTACCCTCCAAAACTGCTGGTGGAAGGGCATTCTTTCTTGCCAGAGTAAAAGCTTTTCTGACCTTTGGAATTGTCAAATGTAAGAAATATTTTGGCAGTTGCATCAGGAGAGGTATATCCAAATAAGATGCAAAACATACCATATGAGCCCTGACGGATGTACTTTTGGTATCCAGTTTCTTTACACACATTTTAATTAGTCTAGTTATTTCTGTGGTCTCTGTACCATATCATTTGTTATTCCCAAACATTTCATTTTCTTTCCCAATAGATGATCCCAGTGGCTAATATGCGCATCTGCCTGTAGAAGTCCGAGTAGAGTAGGCCCACCCTCAGATTTTAACTTTCAAGACGAATGCTTTCATCCATGCCTTAGCTTCCATTGACTGTTCACAAAGTTCAGCTCTCAATGCTATGCCTAAAACACATCTAGGAGTAGCCAATAAACATTGAAAGAAATCATACTGAATGTGGTCCATTCTCTCAGAGACAGCATCAATCCAAATTACTGCACCATATAAAAACTGGTTTTTATACCTTTAAAACAGAGGGGACAAATTCATCTCCTGTGGTATAAAAATATTTTACAATTGTCCTCCTGACCTTCAAGGCAGCATTTCTCACTAGATCCAATTGTAGTTTCCATGTAAGAAGTGCATTGACATAAATTTCCAAGTATTTAAATTGATTAACCTGTACCATAGTTGGCCTGCTATAGTCCAACTAAATTTTTTCTCTCTTTTCCTCTTACAGAATACTAAAACCTTAGATTTTGCTAAATTAATAGACCATGATTACAGTAGTCCTCAACATTTTTAATCAGTTTGTGAAGCCCCACAACTGATCTGGACATTAGCACTGCATTGTCTGCATACAAAAGAATAGGAATTTTGCATTTAGATAAATATTGGAGATGAAAATCATTCCTCCAAAGGCAAGGTCTGAGATCATTAATATATAAATTGAACAACAGGGGTTAATATATAAATTGAACAACAGCTAACTGGCCCAGCTCTGCATGCCTGACCCAGGTGGTTGGGCAGCTATATAATTGTTGTATTAAGTATAAGAGATGATATTCAATGGCACACTTCTTCAGCTTTCCCATGATTGGAGACTGGAGATTGTATCAACTGCAATATACCTTCTCCAGAGTGTGTATATTTATATACTAGGTATTGAAGTGTATGACAATGATCAATCGTACTTGCTTCCTTCCGGAAGCCAGCCTGCTCATTCCCAAAAATATTATTTTATTCAACCCAGGATCTAAGCTTTCCAAAGAGAATTGCAACATAAAGTATTCCCATGGTGGACAACAAGCTTATTGGATGATAATTTGTTGGGTCCATTGGGTCGCCCCTTTTATAAATTGGGACAATTATTGCACTACACCAAGCTTTGGGTATATTTCCTATCTTATTTATATCTTTAAAAACTAAGGCCAGAATCTATCTGCACCAGTTTGGGTCAATTTTAAACAATTCCACTGGTATTAGGTTAGGGCCAGGTGCTTTCCCCTTTCTTTTTTGCTTAATCAAAGTCTTAATTTCATTGGTTGATACCGGGGGCCATTCTTTCATATCTAGTGGGAGTTTTGGTCTACCATCCGGGATATCTCCATTTTTATTTGTAAAAATAGTAGTAAAAAAGGCTTCCCAGACAGCTGCCGGAATGTGGCAAGGGACAGGGAACCTTGTATTTAGTCCTTTTGCTATTGAAGTCCAGAGGTTTTTGTTTTATGGCCCAGAATAAACATTCCCATTCATTTTTCTGGGCCTCAGACTTCTTAATTTTCAGTAATTTTTTGTAATTCAGTAATTTTCAGTAATTCTTTTCAGTTTCAAAATACTTGGCAATACCTCTATTCTATTTGAGTTTTTGAACTGTCTCTATAAACTCCTAATTGTCCTTTTAATTGCCTCACAATCCATATCATACCAGTTATTTCTACTTGGTATGTCCTGTCTCTTGGGCTTTAACCATCTGTTGCCAGGACTGGCTGGGGGAAAAAATCAGTTAATTCAGTAAAAAAAGTCCATGATTCCCATGTTCTTAATTGCATGATATATGGCTAGATTTTATCAAACTCATTTGTGCTTTCACTTTCTCTTCCATAGCTTCACACCATCTTAGTGGTCTTAGATTGTTATGGATCTGGGCTAAGGCTGTTTTCATTACAGAGAGTGCAGAGTGACAAGTGTGTAAACATAATAATAAATGCACTGGATAATGGTCACCACCCAAATAATTCATTAGTTCCAAAGTTTCTTTTTTTATGATTTCTCTTTATTAATTTTCAGGAACATATAAACAAATAAAGAAAAAAAACCCAAAACATATATACCTGTTGCAATGCGTATATCCGCTAACCTAAGATGACATCTTACAGTGATATTTATCTAATCTCTTTCATAACATATTTAAACATTCTCTTCCATTTAAACAAACTTTCCCATAGCAACGCCAAATGTTATTTTCCACCTTCTCATAGACAAATGGAGCATCAGCCCTGGTATAAGTTTCCTCATACTGGTATATTATTCCAGTCAAAGTATCTACATAAATCCACATAAATTATCCCTCTTTATTACGTAACACAACATATATTTCAAGCACTACATTGCTTAACTGCTAGCAAATCCGTTTAGATGACTTTTACAGAGAATTATACAAGTTTAGGTATACATATTAATTTAATCCTTTAAAAGAAAAAAATACTTATTTTTCAAAACAAACTCCATATAACCTAATGCCGCAAACATGTCAGCTAGATACAAGTGGCAGTTTCACTCTTATCAGTAATAATATGACATAACTTTCAAACATAACATTACTTGCACAGCCATTTAACCTATTAACATGCTTTTTGTAAAGAAAAAAAAGGAAACAGGTTTAATTTAATATAATATTATTCTAACCTTTGAAAGTTTCCTTCAAAATTCTATTCATTTTACACTACTATTCCTTCTTTGTTGTAACATATTTTATATAGTCTTTTCCACTTTTGTATCCTTCCTGAATATTATCTGAATATCTGTTTTACACATTGAGCTGTCATGCAAAACTCTTTTATACAGTACTTTTCCAAAAGTTATCTGATCCACACAATATACCTTGTTGATTAATTTCCTGTTGCAACTTCTTTTTAATTGTCAGTCTTAGATGTCTTAAATCTTTGTATTCAGCATATTTAGCTTTCAAATTCTGTCCCTTCCAAGTTGCCAAATCTGGCTGCAGTTTTTAATTTCTCTGTTCTTGTTCCTGAGAGGGCGTCCCCCTCTGCGTTTGACTAGCTTCTTCTTTTTCTCTGCCTGTGGTTTTCTTTGGGCATTCTCTTTTATCCTTTCTGATTTCACTACTTGTGTCTTACTATCCTGGTTTTAAGAACATAAGAACATAAGAGACGCCAATGTTGGATCAGGCCAAAGGCCCATCCAGTCCAACACTCTGTGTCACACAGTGGCCATAAATACCAGTGCCATCAGGAGGTCCAGCAGTGGGGCCAGGACATTAGAAGCCCTCCCACTGTTGACCCCCCCCCAAGCACCAAGAAGACAGAGCATCACTTGCCCCAGAGCCCCTAGCTATACCTTGTGGCTAATAGCCACTGATGGACCTCTGCTCCATATGCTTATCTAATTCCCTTTTGAAGCCATCCATGCTTGTAGCACCCACCACTTCCTGTGGCAGTGAATTCCAAGTGTTAATCACTCTTTGGGTGAAGAAGTACTTCCTTTTATCCGTTCTAACCCGACCGCTCTGCAGTTTCATGGAGTGCCCACGAGTTCTTGTATTGTGAGAAAGGGAGAAAAGTACCTCTTTCTTTACCTGCTCTTTCCCATGCATAATCTTATAAACCTCGATCATGTCACCCCTCAGTCATCTTTTCTCCAAGCTAAAGAGCCCTAAGCGCTTTAACCTTTCCTCATAGGGAAAGTGTTTTAACCCTTTTATCATTCGAGTTGCCCTTTTCTGCACTTTTTCCAAAGCTATAATATCCTTTTTAAGGTGTGGTGCCCAGAACTGCACACAGTATTCCAAATGAGGTCTCACCATTGATTTATATAGGGGCATTATTATATTGGCTGATCTGTTTTCAATACCCTTCCTAATAATCCCCAGCATAGCATTGGCCTTCTTTATTGCAGTCACACACTG
>NW_015175534.1:36772-58738 GCF_001447785.1 Gekko japonicus | reverse complement strand
GCACCATTTATAAGGAAAAGTTGTTTGTAAAAGTTGTCTTGTATTTTCCGAAATGTTTATTGGAATTATTTTAGATTTTCCCAGGTTGATTTTTAAACCAAACAATTCCTGTGCTTTGGTTAGAATAGCTTGTAAACTCAATAAAGAGGTTTTGGGATTCGTTAGAAAAAGTAAGACGTCGTCAGCATATAAGCTGATTTTATGAATGGAGTTTCCAATGTTGATACCAGAGATCTGTGGATGTTCTCTGATTGCTGTGGCTAATGGCTCCATAGCGAGAGCAAATAATAGGGGAGACAAGGGGCAACCCTGTCTCGTGCCGCGTTGTAAGGGAATGGGTTTTCCTATGTTGTCATTAGTTTGGATGTAAGCAATTGGGCTTGGATATAAAGCTTTAATGGCTGTCACAAAATGAGTCCCAAAATTCATTTCTAATAAAAGTTGATTTAAATAGGAAGTCTCCAAGCTGTCAAAAGCCTTCTCCAGATCAATTGAGAAAATTAAAGCTTCTGATGTTGCGTGGTTATGGTGTGCCATTAGGTTCAGTGTCCGACGAATGTTGTCTGTCAATGTACGTTTTGGAATGAATCCAGTTTGATTGGATGAAATGTAATCAGAGATGATTGTTTGTAGTCTGGTTGCTAGGATTTTGGAAAACAATTTTGCGTCGCAATTTAAAAGTGCAATCGGCCTATATGCTGAAGGTAACTCGCGTGTTGCCTCATCTTTGGGGATGGTAGTAATTTTAGATTCTGTCCATGATGGGGGTAAGTTCCCCGTGTCCATTATGTGGTTACATGTCTTCGTGAAATGCTCCAGAAGAGAGGATTTGAATGTCTTGTAGAATAGTGGGCCGAAGCCATCATTGCCCGGAGCTGTATTCGATTTAGTTTGTTTTAGCGCCTGTAGAACTTCCTCGGATGTAATAGGAGAATCCAATTGTTGACGATGTTCTGGTAAAAGTTTTTTTGTAAGCTGATTATTCCGTAAAAATTCTTGGATCTTGTTTATGTTTGGGTTGGAAGAGCTGTAGAGTGTTTCATAGAAGTGAGTGGGGGACCAATTAATGGGCATTTAACTCAGTTTGTGAAGAAGTCCGTACTCACTCTTCTGTTCTCGTTGCATATTACCTTTTGTTTCGGAAGTTAAAAGGGAGGTTGCAGCTTGTGCAGCACCAGAGGAGGGAGGCAAGGAAGGAAGGGAAAGGCATCGCCTGAGATGTGGAGGATCGCCCTGACTGGCATTTTGTGCTTGGTAGCTCCATTTTCTGCCTCACATTGCACCATTGCAGTAGTCTCGGAAGCAGTGATGCAGTCCTTTTGCTCACTAGTAATAGTTCAGTTGGTTTGCACTGTCTCCATCTTTGGTGATACTGACCACACCCCCAAGCAACCTGACCAGCTGCTAAACCAAACAGCTTCGTGGATGCCCACGAAGGAAGGTGGGAGAGTGTCAAGCTCAGGCTTAACTTTCATTTCCCTAAGTTTTGCTTGTCATGTTGAATTCCTTGGGGGGGGGGGTGTTGATAGAGTGCATGGGGGTAGTAGCCATAATCAATCCTCAAGTTGTGCCCCAGGAGTTGGTTCTCATGTGATTGACCTTGAAGACTCTCTGTGCCTAGGTTAGATAGGGCACCATATATCTGTCTGTGTTGCCATAGAAAAGCTTGGGGATTAGGTGTGACATATGGGAGCATGTAATTTTATATTTTTACTTATAACCTGTAAGTTCCCATGGTTTTCTTCAGTCCTAACAAAAGTTCTCGTACCTACAGCGAGCATCTCTCTAATAAAGCATTTCACTGCCAATCGTGTGTGTGGAGAGTCTTTTAGCTGGGGACTTGACAGAGAGGGTGTCTGCCTGCCTCATCCCCTGGCCCACCTCAGCCCTGCCCACCCAAAGGAGAGAGAGCAAGGCATAACACCTGCCCTGCAGGCATGGAGGGGCTTTCTGTGCAAGGCCAGGCTGGGCACCAACCTTCTATAGGTCCCCTGGACTGGTCTAGCTGAATTGGCAGGGGAATACTTTGATCCACTAGGACAATCCTCAGTGGCCATACTGGACAGTCCACCCCTGCTGAAATCAGTTTTCCTTCTGGTGTCAAGGATGGTTGGGACAGGTAATTAAATGCGAGGGGGGGGGTTATGATTACCATAAGGTTGTGCAGAAATGTACATGCATGAAAAAAATGGTAACACAGACTTAGATGAGTACCAGGTAGTAAGACTTTTTTTTTTTTTGTAAACCACTGATTTACCGCAGCCAGTTTAAATAACGAGTGAACAAACCCAACCATCCAAGTGGCATGCAGCAGTGACAGATCCTTGGGGAGGAAGCCAGGACTCCTGTTGAGATGTGTGAGAAAACAATTGCATGAAATACTGACAATTGCAATGTACTGCATGGTTTAAATATCTATGAATTAACCTACTGAATAGGCTCAGCCCACTCAAGAGCAGTCAAACTGCCCAGCAAAACATTAGCTTCCTGCAGTGAGCAGAATGTGAGGGAAACTGGCAAGTGTTTGAGCATCCCCAATGGAAATGAGAATGAGAAGGGAGCACTCACTGGAGAAGACCCTGATGCTTGGAAAGATTGAAGGTCAAAGAAGACGGGGACGGCAAAGGATGAGATGGTTAGACAGTGTCATCGATGCAACGAACATGAAGTTGAGCCAACTTCAGAGGACGGCAGAAGACCGGAAGGCCTGGAGAGAGCTCGTCCATGGGGTCGCGAAGAGTCGGACTCGACTGTGCGACTGAACAACAACAACAATGGAAATGATGAGAACAAACCAAATAAGCAATCAGATGAGCTGGGCTTCTGTGCTCTCAAATGGCAAATGCAGTTCAGTTTATGTCTGAAGCATTTGCTGTCTTTGTGTGAGGGTAGATCCAGGTGGGCAGCTGAGTTGTTCTGTAACAGTATAACAAAATACCTTGAATAAAACTTTGTTGGTCTTAAAGGTGTCTGACTGGACTCAAACTTTGTTCTTTTGTGTAAGGGTGTTGTGGAAGCCCAATATTGATCAGTACATTTCTGGTTGCACATCCCAAGATCTTACGACCACTAATAATTCTGCACTGAATGATACCGAAGGATCAAGACATATTTAATGTTCCGCATTAGGGTATGACGTTCAAAGCTTTCAGAAGACCCGCCCAATATTTGACTGTATCCGTCATAAAAGCAGTTTAATGTCCTATGTGAATTGCAATAAAATTTAGTAATGCATATTCAGCTCATCCATTTACTCATGCAAATCATTTTTTAATTCTAAATGTCGGTTCTTAAGATAATTTTTTTACATTAGCACTCAAATTGTGAATTTTGATAATTTGTTGGATTTAAAAATTTCGTGGGATTTTGTTTCTGCTGTGGTGGAAGAGTCGTTGGAAGACAATGGCTATGATGGGGAACACTGAAAAGTTTGCCAAAGTGCACGAGTGACATCATCCTTCCTCTTAAAACATATTTCATGGGGAAAAGACATAACACGGAAAGGTGATCAAGAATGAGACCTGGGATGAGATGTGATTTGCATCCGCTATTTGTGGTGCATTCTGGGACATTGCACAAAAAACAGCTGATTAAGAATGTCCTGCTGTTGTAATAGGTACATTTGACTACAGACCCTTCCCTCACCTGAACTCATGCTGATCATCGCATAGTTTGAAACGTAACAAAACATTAAAAGTATTGGAGAAAGGGTTTTGGCAGAGAAGATCCCCTTTAGTTTATATTGGAACCACTAATTATCTTCAGGCTGAAGAATGAATGACTGAGCTGTCTTCCAGCTGTTCTTGAAGCCCAGATGTGACCCAAACCTCTAAGTGTTTGGGGCTGGATGGTGAGAGCTAAGAAATTTGCTTTGTAACATACATACAAAGAGGGGGAGTGCTGGCTGGAAACCAAATCCATCCCATCCGCTGCAACCTAATTTTAAACATTACAAGGAGCTGAACCCAGGTGTGAAAGGCGAAGGGGGTGGCAAAGAGAAAGTGAGAGAACCATCCTACTACAGGTGGGTAATGTGAGAAGGAAGGATTTAATGTCTGTCCAACAAAAGAAACACAAACCATCTGCTGTGCTGGAGGAATAAATTATACAGTACTCTTTTTAATGCTACGGACATCATTCCACAGAGATCCTTCAGGCTAGGGCCCTCTAAGCTGAGTTAGTGTGGGCTAGCTCACAGTATTTTAGCCTCTGGCTCACACATTTTTGTCTTAGCTCAGGAAGGATGGCCTCAGAGCAAACTAATTTATGCAGTAGCCAAATTGCTCGCTCACAACTTTGATGCCAGGGGCTCACAAAGTGGATTTTATAATTACAATGAGTGTCGCCAGTTGTAACAGGCACCCACCCCCGTAGGTTTGAGTCTGGGCACAATGGCAACAGAATCATGATTGGCATAGGTTAGACACCGGGTTTCTCTGGTCGGGGCATCACGTGTTCGCTGGCTACCATGACAATTTCTGCTCATCATGTGGTGGGTAGTGGCAGCAGCTTCGCAGATGCTTCCTCTGGCCACTAGGACATGAGGATTCACGGATTGGTGCTGAAGTCAATGGCTGCCGGGCCACATTGCCTGATGAGATCCGGGCACTCAGGGGAAGAGACCGTACTGCTGGGGGTGTGCTGGTAACAGTCACAACATGAAAGGACATAACTAGTCACAACCAGAAGTTGCAACTGATTCTCAAGCTAGTCGGCCAGCCCGGGCTCTAGCCCAGTCCTGAACCTAAAGGGGGAGTGTTGATTTGAATGCCAACAAGCCTCGTAATTTCATGCAACTTGGCAGAACCACTGCTGGTAGAGATGCCAACATTCATGCGGGACCTGGAGACTGCGGAACCCCAACTGATCTCCAGGCCAGCCAGCCAGACAGCTGCATGTTGTTATACTTATGCCTTAAAGGTGTAGAACATTAACACTGAAAAAGTAAACTCCTATATGATACATACACTTTGAATTTATACATATGTTTTTTTGTATATAACAGGTGTGTCAATATCCCCAATAAAAAGTCAAGTCAAAAAAGATATAATAAGGGGTCACAGTGTATCTACATGCCAATAAGGGGTCACAGTGTATCTACATGCCAACAAACAAGAAACCACTGTGATAAAATGACAATGACACATTTAATAAATTCTGTAGACATTTTGCATTAAAACAGAGTCCAACTTATTCATTTTCTCAACAGAGTCCAGCATATTCCTTTTCTCTTTCCTCTTTCTCGATGAGTACACCGGTTTTTACACTCATTTCAGCTATCTGAAACAAACATGAAGCTGAATGTAATATCTATCTGGCTGTTCATATCTATCTGGCTGTTTCAGTGTTAATGTTCTACACCTTTAAGGCGTAAGTATAACAACATGCATCTGGCTGGAATCCATTAGATAGTTCCTTTAGAACTGCTTTCTAGAGTGAGAAGTGTGGAGCATTGTCAGCCTATCTCTAAGAAGGCTTTCAGCCAGATAGAAATTGCTGAAATGCACTCACTTCATAGAGAGCTACCGGCCAACAATGTGAAATAGAGAGCAAATGCCAGCCAATTTAAAGTAGGCCTGTTGCCACATAAAAATTTTGGACTGGCTGCTACGAAGAAATTCAAGTTATTGGCTTGCTCCTATTCTAGAATATGCAATGGAACTGAAAGTAAGTTTAAAATTATTCTAGTTAAAAGTGATAACAAAATTATTACATTCAGCTTCATGTTTGTTTCTACTCCTCAAAACTATGCTTTTTACAGGATAATTTATTAAGAAGAAAACACCTTCCAACTCTATAAGAACTTTATAAGATTACTCTTGAGGAAGATAGCTGAAATGAGTGTAAAAACTGGTGTACTCATCGAGAAAGAGGAAAGAGAAAAGGAATATGCTGGACTCTGTTGAGAAAATGAATAAGTTGGACTCTGTTTTAATGCAAAATGTCTACAGAATTTATTAAATGTGTCATTGTCATTTTATCACAGTGGTTTCTTGTTTGTTGGCATGTATTTGCACACTGTGACCCTTTATTATATCTTTTTTGACTTAGCCAGCCAGCCCAGGCAGGAACCACAGGTGGCGGGGGTTGCTCCAAATGTCAACACACATCTGGGTGGGACTTGGAGGTCCTTCGAAATCACAGCTGATCTAGCCATTGTAATTACAAACTCCCAGAACCCTCTGGCATCATTTTGAGAATGTGCATCACCCAAAGCTCTTGTCAGGCTCTCTGTCCCTCTTCCTTCCTCCCCCCTCCCTCCCCCCTCTCTCTTTCTTCCACCCCTTTCACCCTACAGTGTGACGGGGTGGGGTCAGACCACATGGCCTCGCCTTGGTCCTCGATGGCTGAGGGCCACGCCTGCGCACGTACGGTGCCCTGTATGGCCTTGGTGCTGAACATGGCTGGTCAGGTGGTGATGTCCACCGGCTGCCGCATCTTGGTCACTGAGCTGGCTAAGCCCGGGAGGGCCAGCCCTTGCCAGGCCACACAGAACTTGGGGGGGGGGGTGTTGTGTGTGCTTCCGCTTGCCTTTCTGTGTGTTTGTTTTGCACACCCAGCCAGCTCCTCCCCCCCCCCGCCACTGCCCTCCTGTGAGGCCTGCAGGCCCAGAAGCACCTGACCAGATGTCTGTGTGGGGACTGTACATGACTCCTCGCTCGTGTCGCCCAGCCGGCCTGCTGTGCTGTCAGGTTCAGTAGAGCAGTTGCAGTCCACACGATTCATAAGAATAGATTGCTTTATTACAAGTCACTATTGATACACTTTCACGGTCATTGTCAGCCACATCCCTGTAGCTAGGGATAATTTTGGGAGGGGGCCTGGAGGGGCCCCACCAGGTAATTAAATCAAAGTTAATTAATGAAACTCCCCTAAGGCAGCTCTGCACCCCAGCCAGACTCCAGGGCAAGTGGGGGGAGGAGTTTAATACCCAGCAGCTGCAGCTTCCTCTCCCCCACCCCCGGCACTGCATGCCCACTCAAGTTGTGGAGCTAGGCAGGGAGAAGCCGGCAGTGGGCAATGGCAATCAGGAGGGGGACTGGCAGGGGAGGGGGGAGAAAGAGATCAGATGGTGGGAGTGGGAAGAGGCGACAGGACACTCTCCTCAGCCCACTCAGTCAGGCTAGCCCAGCAAGCCCACCTGCCCACCCACCACCACTGCACCACCGAACAAGCCAGGCACCTCCTGCTGCTGGGACTGTGGCCACCTTTGCTGCCACCACCACTGTTCTGGATGTCGCTGGCTGGGAGTGGAGCGAGGCTGGTGGGGAAGTGGCCAAGACGCTCAGTTGTCTGGCAGCCAGGTCGGAGGGAGCATGGCACAGGCAGCAAGTTGAGGTACTTTGCGGCAGCCCGGGAGGGAGGGGCCCAGAAGAAACGCTAGGGGGCCAGGCCCCGTGGGCCCCACATTAGCTACAGGCCTGTTGTCAGGAATGAAACTCAAAGCCAAGCATGTACAGATATAGGCAGTTCAAACAGTAAAGGTAAGCCAATGAATACAGTTCGCGCTCTAGCAGGAATTCGAGTGAGAGACAACCAAGGTGGGAGATAGCTTTCAGCCATTTGGTTCACACCAGCCAGATTGGGAATGGCCCTAGCAACAGTTCTCACAGTCTTATCAACTACAAAGGCAGCAAAACATTCCAAAGTCACTGGGAGGATGAGAACAGAGAAATGCCGGCTAGTCCCCCCCCCCATACAGCAGGCAGGTTACACAGAGCCTACCCAGAATACAAATGGCAGTTTACTGACATGTGCCCAATGGGCAGCCAGGCAGCTGGACAGAGGGTGCCTGTCCCTTTGGATTGCACCTCATTCACCCCGCCCCACAGCTAATAACCACAGTTGCTTTTCCCCCAGGACCACCACCCGCAGCCAGTGATGACCCCTGTAGGTTGCTGAGGTGGCTAAACCGCACACGGGATACACGCCATAGGCTGTGGCAGTGGCTGTCTCTGCGACCCCTGTGGCTGGCAACGCTTGTGGAAGCACCCACCCCAGCCACGTGAGTGCAGTGAGGGGGGACATCCCTTGCTTGTCCCTGTGTGGCTGGCTACTTGGCGATGGGCTGGACTCCCAGGGCACCCCCGCCATGCTGCTGTAAAGGAATGGGGTGACCATGCTCTCCAGTGCTTGCACCCCCCCCCCCTAGACAAGAAAACTGGGACCGAAGAGAGCAACTTGCGGTGCCCAGCAGCACTCATGGCCCAGCCACATTTAAGATGCAGGCCAGAGGTGCAGCCCCGGCTGGTGAGGAGGAGACCTGAGAGCCATTAAGCTCCCAAGGCAAATGAGAGACAGCTCGCCACTGGCCTAGCAACATTTAAGATACACACCGAGAGGCAGTGCAGCCCCTGCTGGTGAGGAAGAGACCAGAGAGCCAGCGAGCTCCCAGGATGAGCTAAGGACCACTCGCCTGTGGCCCCACTGTGTTTTAGATGCAAGCCAGGGGTGCCACTGCTGCTGGCGAGGAGGAGACCGGAGAGCCCGTGAGCTCCCAGGGTGAGCGAGAGACGGCTTGCCTGTGGCCCGGCCTTGGTTAAGCTGCATGCCGGAGTTGTGGCCCCTGCCATGTGAGGAGGAGACCGGGGAACAAGTGAGCTCGCAGATCGTGAAACACCCCCCTTGCCAGGCGACCTGGCCACGAGGCCCCCTATTACCTAACGATGTAGGTGCCGTGCAAGCCGTTCCATGGCTGGACAAAGGGTGGGAGGTGAGATGCAAGTGGCTGGCCTATTCCCCCCCACCAAACGCCCTCCCTGGGCCACCTCAGCGCTTGGTATTGGTCCCGCGGGGAGGGGGAAGCGCTGACTTTCCTGCCGTCCAGCCACCCGCCCCCATCCAGCATCCGCCTTGCTCCCCCTCCCCCACCCGGCCCCACAAAATCCGGGCCGCACTGAGTTGAGCCCTCCCCGCTTGCTGCTGGGGACAGGGGACCATCAGGAGTGGTGTCAAGAGAGGTACATTGGGGGGGGGGGGCCTGCAATAGGAATGGGAAATTAGAAGAAATTAAATTTCTTGTTCTTTTAGCGGTAAATTTGGTCTGGCTCCAACGCACTGACTGTAGCTGGTGATATTATTAATGGAGTACTGCACAGGCATGCTAAGAACTTTGTGACCAACAGCCTTGCCAGGCTACTACCGCTTGCTGACGTCAGATTGGTTCTGTTTGCTACCCGGCACAAGCATCAAACTGGGCAGCCCTGCAGCAGCACAGTAGGCCTGGTAGACAACCTGCGATCGGGACCTCATATGCACTGTCGGCCACCATGCAAAATGGCAGCCAAGCCCTGCCCAAGATCCAGCAAACTGATGACCGGAGGGTCATTGGACAAACACCGTCCCTTCCTGTGAGTGCTTCTCTAGTTTGTTGAAGCATCGCTCCTGAACAACATCACAACAGAGATCCCCCTGCCCCCTGCACACGGCTGCAGCTGCCATGCAGAAAGAAGCTCTGTCAACACTCTCACCACATGTTTACGGTGGACATAAACATACATACATAATACAGATAACAAAGAATGCAGTCGAACAGGATGAGCATGCAATAAGGCTGTATAATATATACAACAATTCATGTATGTGGCAGTTCATGTGAAGAACGTGGTTACTGCAGAGCTTGAGAGTTGGGTTGATGGAGCCGTCTGCCAGCCCATCACACAGCGCTCCTTTTGAGAAGGAGTTGTTGCCTCAGCAGAAACAAGAGCCGGGAGCATGTGCCCCAGAATGTGCCCGGTGGCAAAACGCCTGTGCAGCCACAAGTGATGCGGGGCATTTGCTGAGGGCCAGCTGCCTTTCAAGCAAACTTATCCCCCCTTTGTCTGTTGCAGAAAGGAAAAAAAAAAACACAGAAGTCTTGTAGCACCAGAAAGATACTCCCATATTTAAGGTGCAGAAATTTCCATGGAAGAGGGCCCACTTTGTCCACTGCAGTGAAATGACACTCCCTGCCCTGGTCAGTCAGATATGTTTTTATGCACACAGAGGGAAATATTAGAAACTATAAACCAGGGGTGGCCAAACTGCAGCTCGGGAGCTACATGGGGCTCTTTCACACAGCCTAATTTAATGTAAATATAATGCAAATTTGCATATTTTCCAATAAAAATGTGTGTGTGATATTTGTTCATGTTGTGCGGCTCTCAAACATCTGACGTTTATTTTATGTCACTGTTACATTACGCAAGTTTGGCCACCCCTGCTCTAAAGGTAAAGGTAAAGGTTCCCTTGCTCAAAAGCCAGTCGAGTCCAACTCTAGGGTTGCGGTGCTCATCTCCGTTTCAAAGCCGAAGAGCCAGCGCTGTCCGAAGACGTTTCCGTGGTCATGTGGCCGACATGACTAAACACCAAGGCGCACAGGACGCTGTTACCTTCCCACTGAAGTGGTCCCTATGTATCTACTTGCAATGTCTCACTTTCGAACTGCTAGGTTGGCAGGAGCTGGAACTAGAGACGGCAGCTCATGAATGATGCAGCAGGGACATGACTAATCAGTTGGTAAATCCAGCCTCCGTGGTGCTGAAGAGCAGGTTCTTGAATTCTGCCGGCTCTGGCTAGCTCAGTGCCTGGAGACTGCCTGAGGGAAGCATTGAGTGGAGTTAAAAATATTAATGCTATAAGTAATCTTTCCATTCCTTTAGTGCTGGAAAGAGAAAAGGCAAGGAGATGGTCACACAGGTAGAAAGGCCATATTGCAGTTCTTGTCATTCAAACAACTTCTGCTCCAAGAATCAAAATGCCCCCCCTCCCCACCCCCGCCCCCCTGCAGGGGATCCTGCACTAGAGTGAATGTGAAATCAGGGAAATCCTCATAAAATTATCCTGAACTTTACAACTAATCATTGGTTAACATGAAATGTATTAAAACATTTATTTTAAATTTTAAAATTTTAGTTTTAAATCTCAAATTTTGAAATTAAAATTTCCAGAGTTTTCCTAATGTAAAATTTGTGCCCAACCCGCTGCCATTACCTCATGCCGTTTCCTTCCACAGAGCCGGAGGAGGATCAGTGCCGGAGGATTCTGCTCCGGTAAAAACTCCCTGAGAAACCTGGTGAACGGCATTATGGGGAGGGGAGGGGAGGGGAGGGGAGGGCACTGGAAGTGCCGCTGACTCTCCTCCAGGCGAATTTGTGAATTTCGGTTGCCTTCCTCAGGCAAAAACTCTGCAGGAACAGTCGAGAAAACAAAATGTATCTTGATAACGTTCCTAACATTTCTCAAGGGGGGGGGCATAGCATGCCTGTGCTCCTGAATATACAACACAAGATAGAAGGGGGGGGGGACTGCCAAAAAGAAGAAGGCGGGTGGATGTCATGAAGCCAGATGCAGCTGATCCCTCTTTAGTGCTTCAGAACTCACTTGGCTACCTCAGAGAATACCCACAAGGCACAGAGAGTCCTTCTGGGCCAAGGAGGGTTTCTTGTAGCTAATGAAAAGCATTGTTACGACAGCACAGGTGGGCAGCATATGAGGAGGCAGAAATACACCTCGGCAGAGAGTGACGATGCCTCTCTATCCAGTCAGGTTGGCCTTTGGGGTACTTGTTCATCTGTTCCCAATTTAGAGACTTTTTACAAGTTGTTTTAGAGACATTCAAGCAAGTGAACTATGTCCCACCTTGAAAGAACACAGATGGGCATATGAGAAACGTTAATATCTTCTCCAGGAGGGGATGGGACTATGTTAGCCATCTGCCATCACCCAGAGAGAAAGTGGGCTGATCCTGTCCTTGCATGTGGCCTCCTGCTGTGTGGGAGAGACGCAACACCAGTGCTCCTCTGAATCCATCTCATGGCCACCGCTTCTCTCTGTTGGAAGCCCAAGTGAATACACCTCTGTCACTACAAAGCCTGCCCTTACAACGGCCGCCTTTAAACACCAGGAGATATCTGCTTTCTTTCACTATCTTTCCTCCAGCACCATAGCAACAGAAAAGAACTGACTCTTTACCCCAGCAGGTACTTTCCCAAACGCTTAAGGAGAAATGAATGGATGGCCCTACTGGACGGCCCGACAGATGGCATCCTGGCCCTGGAAATCAATGTGTGTGCTCAGGAGACCTTGAGGGTCATTCCACAATTGCCAAAAGACATTGGCTATTTTCAGCTTTTTACCATGTTCACATGGAAACCAGGTAGGGATTTGGAGGGGGGAGGGGCCCTTCTAGGATAGGAGACATCAACCCAAAATACAGATTGCTGGGAGTTCTGTGATCATGTGGCATCCCAGCCCCAGACCAGGGAATGTGCCTCTGGCTCTGGTGTCAGCAGCAAATGTCGTGACAGACACCCTGGGGGTAGCAGAGGCTGCAGGGGGGGCCCTGCTCCAGCGTCAACAGAGCACCCCCTGGGAAGTCTTGGGGGCAGGGGCCCTTTTATTGGCATAATGGTAGTGGTGGTGGTGGTGGAAAGGGCCGTCCAGTGGCAGCTGACTCATGGAGACCCCTCGTGGGGTTTCCAACACAAGAGACATTCAGAGGTGGCTGCCTCTGCCTAGCAACCCTGGTCTCCCTTGGTGGTCTCCCGTCCAAACCCGAACCAAAGCTGACCTTGCGTAGCAGCTGAGCTCTGACAAGATCAGGCCAGCTATGGCCACCCAGGTCAAGCCTCTACGGGCACAGATGGGTTTGAAAGGGACTGGACAGATTCATGGGGGATAGACCTACCAGTAGCTAGTAGCCAACGTGACTAAAGGGAACTTCCATATTCAGAGGTGATAAACTTCTGAATCCTGGTGCCAGGAGACAACATCAAACAACAAACTGACTTGGGGGTTCACTACAAGCCAGCAATCCCCCTTCCTTCCCCAGTTGAGCCAAGCCTTACAGCTTAGCAGCAGCAGCCACAAACAAGCCGTGGCACCCTGTAGTGGCTGGAGTTTTCTGGGCTGTCTTCAAAGGCAGATCTAGCCTTGAGGTTACTATGGCATGAATCTAAGGAAAAGAAGAAGAAGAAGAAGAAGAATGTCAGCAAGCTGCCATTCTGTTTTCTGTGACCTCTGTGTACATATCCTTTCCCTGTTGCACCCGGCTTGGTTTTTATCATCCTGCTCCTGCGTTGGAATGCAAAAGATAACTGCTGGAGGTTGTGTGGGGGAGAAGATGCTGTAATGCTTGCATATTGCTTTTTCTCATAAGTATTGCACCTGTGTTTTGTCTGATGTTCTGCCTGGTTCCCATGGACTGGGCGCGCAACCGTTTCATTAGCCCGCCAGCGGGAAAGCTATTCATTGGATCTGTATCTGTTTGAAGTTCCTTTATTATGCTTGACCTAACTGTGTATCCCCAGTTCTAACAAAGAACGTGTTTGAGTATGTCTTCAACGCTTTGAAATAAATTTTGCTTTTCTTGAAAACGTGGATTTATTCTCGATGCTTGGGGATCCAACATATTGTTAGAACTCCCTTTTTCCTATCGTTCCGAATCTGACAAGATCATGAGCGGAATTGAGGGAAATCTACCTAACACGGAGGGGGACTCAGGATCGGTCCCACCAACCTCCGCATCGTTGGTGTTCACGACTGCAGCCTCGATGGAGGGTGTTCCGAATCTGGCAAGATCATGAGCGGAACTGAGGGAAACCTACTTAACACGGAGGGGGACTCAGGATCGGTCCCACATACCTCCGCTCCTTTGGTGTTCACGACTGCAGCCTCGGTGGAGGGTGCCGTGGGGGGAACGATTCCCCGCCTGCCTGCACATCTGTCTTGGCCGCCTCCGACCCCTTCGCACTGGGGTCCGCGGAAGACTCAACAGCAGGATGACTGGACTATGTACAACACTCAGGGCACCCGAGAGGTGTACTCCCGTCGGGGGAGCGGATTACGTGAGAGTCTGTTTGACAAGGGATTGTTCCCGGAGCCGGGGACTACCTCGGAGAAGGGGAGTTCCAAGCAAGACCTCGAGGAGTGGATGTTCGAGCCATCGGGGCCGCGAGGCCACGCAGAGGATGAGGAGGGCACCGGAGCCTTCCAAACGGAAGAGGACTATGACCCACCCCCGGACTATCGACCTCGGGACCCCATCCCGGAGGAAACCACCGGGGAACGACTGGCAGAACTGGAATACTCGGTGAGGGACTTGTTGAGGACATTCCAGGATGTAATGGAAGCTCTGCCGGGAATGATGGACGTTAGAATGGCTAATTTCCTTGACGCACACGCCGCGCAGCAACAAGTTGTCCCTGCACCGGGAGTTCCCGCACCGCAGGTGCCTGCTCAGCCGCCGACGGGACCTCCGCTGCAAGTACCGGGAGTTCCCGCGCCGCAGGTGCCTGTCCAGCCGCCGGCGGGACCGCCTCAGCAAGGGCCTGTGCAACAGCCGATGCCGGGGGGTCCGCCGGTGCCGGGTCTGCCGCCACCGATGAGGCCAATGCCAGCGGGGCCACCGGTTGGTCCGGGTCTCCCTCTCAGGGGAGTTCCGGGTCAGCTGGGACCGTTGGTACGGCCTCCATGGCCCAGACCCAAAGATCTACTGGAGGCTACCTTTGACGGCAACCCAGATGAACTCGCTTTCTTCACGGTGAGAGTGCATAAATTCGTAGAAGAGAGCCGACACCTGTTCCGAAATGAAGCTGGTCTTATTGATGTCATCTCGGCAAGACTAAAAGGAGACGCCGCCACATGGTATGTTGGACTGCACAATGACCGCGGTCCGGAACTTTTGAATTTGCGAGCATTCATGTGGGCGCTGCGGGCGAGGTTTGAAGATGTCAACGCGAGCCAAAGAGCTAAAGCGTTTCTCCGCACCTACCGCCAGAATAAGAAGTCGGTTCGCGAGTACACACTGGAATTCCACAAGCAGGCAGCAAAGCTCCGAGACTACCCTGATCATATATTGGCTGAGATGTATCGATTGGGACTCAACGCAGACATCCGAGAAACGGTTCTGAAGACTGTCAATCCTGTCTCCCTGATGGCCTGGACCCAGGAAGCTGAAAATGCAGAGGATCGGCTCACCACCATCAAACTCGACTTGGCTGCTACGACCAACAGACCCGCCGCTGCCAGTGCCTCCAGACCCAAGACTCAACGCCTGTCGGAATCGGCACGAGAACTACGTATGAAGATGGGGCTCTGTCTCAAGTGCGGGGAGAAGGGGCATTTCGCTGTGGATTGTGGCAGCCGTCAGGTAAAAGACAAGCCGCCTACTCCAAGCCCGAAGACACCGCTGACGGGGAAGAAGGGGATGGCTAAACCGCGTTTCTCCAAAGCTCTGCAGGCGGCCCAAGGCCTGGAGGGAATCGAACCGTCTGCTGCCGAGTCAGAAGAGGAGGTGGTGGCTGAAACGGCGGAAAACGACAACGGCCTGTTGTGAGAGGCGCAAAACGACACGGCCATTCTAGCTCTGCGCCCAAGGTGGTGAGAGAAACCCCTTCCCTGTTTTTCGTGACTGTCTCGTTAATGAATCCGCTCCTGGGGACCCACGTTAGGGTGAGAGCGTTGATTGATTCTGGGTGTGGGAGGGATCTCATCAGCCCTAGAGTGTTATTGGCACTGGAAGCGGGGATAGTCCCCTTGAAGTCTCCCATCATTTTTACCCAAATGGATGGGGCACCCATGGAACCTTGTACACACGAGACTATGGCTTTGCGGTTGGGGGCTGGCGATCATTGGGAATCCAGATCCTTCATTGTTACCCCTAAATCGCAGTTTGACTTAGTACTGGGGAGTCCCTGGTTGTTTACCCATGACCCTTACATCTTGTGGGAAGAAGGGGTTGTCAAATTTGTGTCGGCTAAATGTGTAGATCACTGCTGGTTGGACTCGTGGGGGGACCAGCCGACCGCACAGTTCCCCTGCGGCGCTTTGCAGCCGGAAGAGTTAGCTTCTTTGCCTCGAGAGTATAGAGACTTGGCGAAAGTGTTTGGCGAAGATGAAGCTAACGAATTGCCCCCCCATCGCTCTACTGACTGTGCTATTGAACTTTTGCCTGACTGTAAATTACCTAAAGGTAAAATCTATGCGATGGGGCCGGCTGAGAAAGTTGAACTGCGGAACTTTATTGATAAAAACTTAGCCCGAGGTTTCATTCGCCCGGCTTCCTCCCCTTTCGCCGCGCCTGTACTTTTCCGAAAGAAGAAAGACGGGGGGCTTAGATTGTGCACTGATTATAGGGGTCTGAACGCTGTTTCTTTGTCCAATGCCTACCCCCTCCCGCTAATCAAGGACTTGGTAGCTGAGGCCACCAAGGGCAAAATCTTCTCGAAACTTGACCTCCGAGATGCATATTTCCGTGTGCGCATTCGGGAGGGGGATGAAAGTAAGACTGCATTTAATACCCCTTTGGGGCAGTTTGAGTACCTCGTTATGCCCTTCGGGCTTCAAGGGGCTCCGGGGGTCTTCATGAACCTAATCAATGAGGTCCTACATGAGTTCTTGTTCAAAGGAGTGGTCCTTTACCTTGATGACGTGTTGCTGTACTCTCAGGACCTCCCGTCGCATATTAAATTGGTGCGCCAGGTCCTTAAGCGACTTTATGAACACCACCTGTTTGCAAAGCTGTCAAAATGTGAATTCCACAAGACATGCATTGACTTTTTGGGTTATCGCATCTCTGGGGGGAAGGTGGAAATGGACCCTGCTAAAATACAGGCTGTACTTGACTGGGAACCCCCCAGGACCCGCAAACAATTGCAAATGTTCCTCGGATTCGCCAATTTTTATAGAAATTTCATCCAGAATTTCGCTCAAATTGCCCTTCCTCTGACTGATTTGCTAAAGACCAAGGGGAAGGGGTTTGATGCTACGAAACCAGGCGCCCCGCTTAAATGGTCCCCTGCTTGCGCAGAGGCTTTTGAGAAACTTAAACTGATGTTCACATCTGAGCCAGTGCTAGCGCGCCCTGATGAAACTAAAAAATTCATTGTCCAAACTGATGCCTCGGATGTGGCAATGGGGGCCGCTATTTTGCAAGAAGGGGAAGATGGTCGTTTACACCCCCTCGCATTTGTGTCTAAAAAGTTTTCTGACGCTGAACGAAACTGGGGGATTTGGGAGAAGGAGGCATCAGCGATCCGGCTGGCTCTCTCCACTTGGAGGCAGTGGTTGGAGGGGGCGCAACTGCCATTTGAAGTCTGGACTGACCATAAAAATCTGGAAATGCTGAAATCCCCCCGTTCTCTCAACGCTAAACAACTTCGTTGGGCGGACTTCTTTGCTAAGTTTCGATTCACTCTTCGTCATTTCCCTGGGACGGCTAATTCCCTGGCTGACGCGCTCTCACGCCTCCCACAACATGACAGTCAGCGTGAAATCATCATGGACTCTGTTTTTTCCCCCTCCCACCTGGGGGGGGCTGTGGTCACCCGTGCGCAAGCGCGCTCGATTCCGCGCTCTGATGAAACTTCGCCTTCCCTTTTCCCTGGGGGGGGGGGGGCTGGGTCCAGAAATATATGTCTGCTTTTACTGCTGATGATGATGCCTCCCTGAAAGCGTTGCCAGATTGTGTCCGTAGCCCTGAAGGTCTGATTTATTCTGGAGACAAACTGTATGTGCCTATTTCAATGAGGAGGGAGGTGATGGAGTCTGCTCACGGTTCGAAACTGGCAGGGCATTGGAGTTTTGTTAAATCTCTGCAACTCATCCGCAGACAGTTCTGGTGGCCACAGATGCGCAAAGACCTCTTGACTTTTGTTCGGTCCTGCCAAACCTGTGCCTTGACTAAACCCAGAGTGGGCAAGCCTCCTGGTCTTCTGCAGCCACTCCCTACCCCATCGAGACCGTGGGAAGTGGTGTCCATGGACTTTATTACTGACCTCCCTGCGAGCAAAGGGAACACTGTTATTTGGGTGGTTGTTGATTTATTTTCTAAGCAAGCTCATTTTGTGCCTTTTCCTTCCTTGCCTACAGCTCAGAGGTTGGCGAAATCGTTTATGTCTCACGTGGTGAAAATTCATCAATTACCTGCTAAATTAATTTCTGACAGGGGGACCCAATTTGTTTCTAAGTTTTGGAGGGAACTTCTTTCCATTTTAGGGGTGGAACAAGGGCTCAGCAGCGCGTATCATCCTGAGACTGACGGACAAACAGAACGAGTTAATCAGACCCTGGAGCAATATCTTCGTTGTTTTACTAATTATCAACAGAATGATTGGTGTGAATTGTTGCCTCTTGCTGAATATTGTTATAACAATACTGTCCATAGCTCCACGGGCATGTCTCCTTATAAAGCTGTTTCTGGTTACGACAGCCCCCCCTCCCCTTCCTCGAAGGGATGGGGGAACGTCCTGTGGGGGGCGCTGATAAATGGTGTATGTCCTTGCAAAATGCATGGCCTCTGCTATGCCAAACGCTTGACGCAGCCAAGGCTGCTTACAAGACCCAGGCAGACAAGGGTAGGGTGGTGGGGTTTGATCTGAAACCTGGGGATCTTGTGTATGTCTCGACCAAGAACATTAAGATGCTGCGACCTAGCAGGAAATTGGGGTGGAAGTTCATTGGTCCATTCAAAGTGCGTAAAGTCATAAATGATGTGGCGGTTGATGTTGTTTTGCCTAAGAATTTACGTGCTCTGCATTCTGTTTTTCACATGAGCCTGTTGAAGAAGGATCCTGGCCCGTCTCCCTGGAGACCAGCAGTTACTCCTCCTCCACCTGTCATTTTGGAAGGGGATGAACATTTTGAGATCGCTGATATCCTTGATTGTAAATTGAAACGTGGTAAACTCTGGTACCTTATCGAATGGGTTGATTTCGGTCCCCAGCACCGCGAATGGGTGGAAGAAGGGGATATTCGGGCCCCTTACCTGATCCGTAGTTTCCACAAGAGGTTCCCGGACAAACCGGGAGGTCTCCCGCCCAGCCCGGGAGATCTCCCGCCCGACCCGGGAGGTGTGTTGTAAGTGTATTTTAAGGGGGGCAGTATGTCAGCAAGCTGCCATTCTGTTTTCTGTGACCTCTGTGTACATATCCTTTCCCTGTTGCACCCGGCTTGTTTTCTATCATCCTGCTCCTGCGTTGGAATGCACAAGATAACTGCTGGAGGTTGTGTGGGGGAGAAGATGCTGTAATGCTTGCCTATTGCTTTTCTCATGAGTCCTGCACCTGTGTTTTGTCTGATGTTCTGCCTGGTTCCCATGGACTGGGCGCGCAACCGTTTCATTAGCCCGCCAGCGGGAATGCTATTCATTGGATCTGTATCTGTTTGAATTTCCTTTATTATGCTTGACCTAACTGTGTATCCCCAGTTCTAACAAAGAACGTGTTTGAGTATGTCTTCAACGCTTTGAAATAAATTTTGCTTTTCTTGAAAACGTGGATTTATTCTCGATGCTTGGGGATCCAACAAAGAAGAAGAAGAAGAAGAAGAAGAAGAAGAAGAAGAAGAAGAAGAAGAAGAAGAAGAAGAAGAAGAAGAAGAAGAAGAGATTGGATTTATACCCCGCCCTTCACTTTGAGTCTCAGAGCGGCTTACAAACTCCTTTCCCTTCCCCTCCCCACAACAGACACCCTGTGAGGTGGGTGGGGCTGAGAGAACTCTGACACAAACTGCTCTTTTTCAAGGACAGCTGTGCCAGAGCTTGTGACTGACCCAAGGTCACATCAGCAGGTGCAAGTGGAGGAGTGGGGAATCAAACCCGGTTCTCCCAGATTAGAGTCCGTGCACTTAACCACTACACCAAACTGGCTCTCCAGCATAGACTACCACGAAATTACTCAGTGAGTTTCATAGCTGAGCAGGGATTTTAATCTGCTCCCCCCAACCTTCAATACCTGTACTATGCAGCATGCACTCTGCATGCAAAACACCCCACACCCCCACTCCCCATGATAGGCTTTTTGCAAAACATTACTACTTGATTGGTTTATTCCAGAGTCCTGGTCGGCTATTGTTCTTGTGCTCCAAGCTCAGCCAGTCTGTAGGGTGATTCAATCAGGGATGATTCAATCCCAATACATAACAACACTCTGCTGGACGCTCTGTTTTGCTGGGGCCAAAATCTCTCCTTGTGTCTTCAATATGATAAGACCAAGGCCCAGAATGAAATCTTGCATTCTGTACCCACACTGCTAGGCAGGAAGTAGTGGGAGAGGCATACTGAAGTAACAGAGGCACACAAACACACGCATGCACACATACATGACATGCTCTGAAAATGGTATAATAAGTAATGGTATAATGTCACCACCAACAACAGTATCAGTATTATGCTAGTGTGAATCATTATCAGGAAAACCAGTTGCCTGTAAGATTTGGGGTAACTCCCAATTGAAAGTTGCTCATTTGAACATCATTGCAATCACAAGAGGCAACGTGTTGTAGTTCTGAGGGGGGGGGGACCCTTTATTTCCCACCAGTTCAAGTCTCTGGGCTGAACAGCCTTACATTTTTGTGGGGTAATTTGACTTTCTACTGAACTCAGTGCTTCCTTCTGCTCTAATGCTTGTTGACTTTGGCAGGGGGAACACTGAAGTGTGAATCTTGTTTGAAACATCCCTTGAGGTTGTGTTGTTTTTGGGGGGCTTCTTCTGCCAAAGAATAACAGACATTTGAAAAATATGAGCCTCCCACACACAACCCCTCCTCACACATCTTCTGCACAAGCCTCTTTTAACATTTCGACAACAACAGAAATAGAAGAACTTCCTCCAAATTCTTTATGACTTGCAAAGGAAGGTGCTTTGGGGACTCTCCTGTCGCCCAGCAATGGCCTGTTCCCTGGTTTGGGGGCATCGTTCTGTTCTTCCTCTCACTGAACGCTTCCGTCCTCCCAAGCATGCGACTGCCTGAACCGAAGCATGTTGACTCAGAATTAAGAGACACTGAATTCAACAGGGCACAGTAAATGAGCTCAAGTGAACTAGCATCCAAGTTCTATTTAACTCCGTGGCACTTACATCTGAGAAGACATGTATTCGTGCACTTATCTCTCACATTTCTCCTCAGTGGGGACCCAGCTCAGCTGGCATTGTTCTCTTCTGCTTCATTTTATCCTCACGATGACCCCGTGAGGGGATGAGGCTGAGAGTGTGTGGGTGGCCCTCGGCCAGCCAGGGAGCTCCCACCTCTGCCGGGATCTCCCAGGTCCTCGTCTGACTACCACACCAGGATGGGTGACAGAAGGGGTGAACTGTAGGAAGGGATCTGTTTTTCTGAAAAAGGATTGTTTGGATTTTCACAGAGTTAATTTGAAAACTATTTATTTATTTCTTCAAATTTGTACCCGGCCCTCCCCGCCGAGGCAGGCTCAGGGCGGCTGCATTCTGCCAGTGGGGGCAGTCCGGTCGCCAGGCTGCCACAGGAAGGCTTCAGCATCGACAGGAGCCAGGACAGGAACCACAGGCTTATGCCTAGTGGACCACGTGGTCCAGCAAGCATCACCCCCCCCCAAAGGACCGCAGCTCCGCCTGGGACAGACGGGCCAGGGGCGGGTGCCGTCATCATTCTCAACCACCACCACAACAACAATTTAATGTCTATCCTGCTCCATTTCCCACAAGCAGGACTCAGGGCAGCAAACAACATGTATGTTGTGTCCACTGACCGCCATCGGAGGTCAGGGCATATACCCGAGCTTCAGTCTGGGAAGACAATCGGGACTAGGATTCTAGTCCCTCCACTGGGGAACCAATGGGAGCCATGGCGGGAAATTCAAACCCACCAATGGTGACCAAGGGGTGGTCCCCAGGTGTGTATATAGTTGGCCTGCCGGCCGTTTGTCTTTGTCTTGTTGTGTGCCTAATAAAGCGTGCTATGCACCACGTCGTTGTCTGTCGTCGATCCATGCGGCTCCCACTACACAATAGTGGCGACGAGGATGGGATCTAGCCGCATCTGAGCCGGGCCGTCGCGAGGAACCAGGAGGACGCGAAGCAGCCGATCCGATGAGCGAACCATCGAACAACTCGACCGCTCCTCCCGCACCCCCCTCCGACGCGCACAATGGCTACCGCTCCCGGGCTAGGGCTGCTACCGCCCTTCAACACAGCCCGCCCGCAAGACTGGGCCTCCTGGGTCCAGGGCGCC
>NW_015175534.1:14807-33188 GCF_001447785.1 Gekko japonicus | reverse complement strand
CCCAGAACCCGAGCTGGAGAGCACCGAGGCCCCAGCTCCACCGCCGGCTGCCGCACCAGAGGGCGGAACCCAGGTGGCCCCAGCACAGGGCCCCAGATGATCGGCAAGGGTGCGACAGCCCCCAGCGTACCTGAAAGACTATGCCACCTAGGAGTGGTTCCGGACTATGGGGGGAGGGGTGTTGTGTCCACTGACCGCCACCGGAGGTCAGGGCATATACCCGAGCTTCAGTCTGGGAAGACAATGGGGACTAGGATCCTAGTCCCTCCACTGGGGAACCAATGGGAGCCATGGCGGGAGATTCAAACCCACCAATGGTGACCAAGGGGTGGTCCCCAGGTGTGTATATAGTTGGCCTGCCGGCCGTTTGTCTTTGTCTTGTTCTGTGCCTAATAAAGCGTGCTATGCACCACGTCGTTGTCTGTCGTCGATCCATGCGGCTCCCACTACACAATAATGTATATACATCAATACATAATAAAATGCACACAATACAATTAAGCTCCAGTGCTATTCAGCAATCTGATCTACTGTTCGATGGCATCACAGATAGCTGGGGTTGTTGGTATACAATCCATATTCCACCCATGGGGAGAATCTTAACCAGGAGAGAATAGAGAACAGAGGAGGGGGGAAGGAACCCTGGAGGCCACTGATCTCTCTGACCAGCGCTGTCCTCAGCCACAGGCCCAGCAGAACTGATCTAAGTCCCACAGTGCCCAGATCTCACTAGGAAGAGAGTTCCACCAGGCTGGGGCCCTGGCTGAGGACAGCTGGACCTTTTGGGGACCAGGGTCTACCAACAAGTTGGTACCAATTGAGCGTAATGCTCTCCGAGGGGCATATAGGGAGAGGTGATGCAGCAGATATGATGGTCCCAGATCATTTAGGGCTTTGAAGCTAAGTACAAGAACCTTGAACTTGATTCGGTATTCAATCTGGAGCCAGTGCAGCTGATAGAGCACAGGTTGTATGTATGCTTTCAAGGGGGACCCATGCAGCCGCATTCTGGACCAGTTGAAGTTTCCAGAGCAAGTTCAAGGGCAGCCCTGCATAGAGCAAGTTACAGTAATCTAGCCTAGAGGTGATGGTTGCATGGATGACTGTAGCTAGATCAGCGCAGGATAGGTAGGAGACGAGCTGCTCAGCTTGGTGAAGGTGGCAAAATGCTGTACTGGCTGTATTTCTGACCTGTGCCTCTAGAGTAAGAGAGGCATCAAGGGTCACACCCAAACTCCTGATGGAGGAAGCTGGCCCCAGCTGTATCCCATCCAGAGTGGGAAGCTGAAAACCTGGTCCTGCCCCAGCCCAGTCACAGGACCTCTGTCTTTGATGGGTTCAGCTTCGGACAGCTCTGTTTTAACCATCCCATCACGGCTCCCAAACAACTGGCCAGACTTTTGAGGCAGTATCTGGCTGACGCCCATTAACAGATACAGCTCGGTGTCATCAGCATATTGGTGGCACCCTAGACCGAATCTCCTGACTAGCTGGGCGAGGGGGGCAAATGTAGATGTTAAAAAGCATTGGGGAGAGGATCACCCCCTGAGGGACACCACGCACCAACAGGTGTTATGAAGAAACCCTCCCCCAAGAGCCGCCCTCTGTCCCCGCCCCTGGAGAACTGAGCACAGCCATTGTGAGGCAGTCCCAAATATTCCAGTGGCAGCAAGGTGGTGGGTCAACTGATCATGGCCAACCATATTCAACACTGCTGAAAGATCTAATAGCAACAGTAATGCTGACCTGCCCCTATCCAGCTGTCTATGGAGGTCATCTGTTAGGGTGACCAAAACCGTCTCCGTCCAGGTCAGAAGTCAGGCTGGAATGGATCCAGAGCTGATGTGTCATCCAGGAAAGCCTGCAGCTGCTCTGCTGCCACCAGTTCATTCGAGACTGGGTGGTAGTTGGCCAGTTCAGAAGGATCTAGTGATAGTTTCTTCAACAGCGGCCTCACCACTGCCTCCTTCAAAGTCCCTGGAAAGACCCCTGAACTCAGGGACAGATTAATAATGCCTTCCAGGGAAGTCCGTAACCCCTCCACACTGGCTTTAACCAACCAGGAGGGACACTATCAGCTATGCTGCCATGGGTGTTGGGGAGTTCATTCTGTGTCTTGCTAATTGCTATTGCATTCCTGTCTCCTATCATGCTCCATGGGTTGCCGCCATTCTTAACAGTGCCTGTGTTACTGCATCTATAGCTTTGCAATAAAAGTATAACCATTCCTGAATGCGTGTACTTTGTTGTGAGCTGTGGGTTCTGACAGGCACGGATCAAGGGTGGGTCTAAAAGCTGACAGGATCTTGTCCACATCAGTCTGGTGGAGGCACCTGAACAGATCCAATACTGAACCTGAAGACGGCCAAGGGGCCTCTAGTCCATGTACTGTATCAATAGTGGTGGTGAGGTCATGGCAGAGCGACAAGACTTCCTCTGCAAATTATCTTGCAAATGCCTCACAGCTAATAGTCAATCCACTAGAGTTTTGAGAGTCCCTTTAAAGGGACATATGAGACCTGATCACCTTAAATGACTGAACTTAAACAGTGTCTGCCCTGCAGGGGTCTTGCAAAGTTTCCTGCTCTCCTTCAGGTCATGTCTCTGGCTCCTCAGAGACTTTTGGGTTGGAGTCTGGAGCCAGCTCAGTGGTGGTCATGATACCTGGCATCAGAATGTGTAATGTATTCAGTCCCGACCGCGTGCGAGGCTAGGTCTCGCTTCCTAAGACAATGGGTCAAGCGGATCCTAGCCCACACCTATCAGAGGGCTTGGCTCCCGGGAGAGAGCCTATGAAACTCTCCACTACTGTAAATAGCCTATACTAGTGTGTGTGTGTGTGTGGGGGGGTGTTTGGGGTGTGGGTTTTGTTGCAAATATGAGCCGGGAACTTTGTCTTGTTCTTTCCTGAAATAAAGTATGAGAGCTGAAATCACTAGTAAGTCTCAGTACTTTTCAGAATGCTACTTCAGTTTGTTGGAGCCCAGCCTGTAAGACAGACCAAAGCAGGCCACCTTGCCTCCCCACCTCTTTCATCCAGCCCAGAGAGTGAGGCGACACAGAAAAGGGAACCAGAGGCTGATGTGGAGCCGGATAGGTACATATGAAAAGAGGCAGTCCTTGAGGAGCTGCCCCCCATTCCTAAGGCCAGAGGGTAAAGAGATGGCATCCAGGCACCTTTCTATCATGGTATGAATCTCTTCCATCATACCTGGCACCAAGACCTCACTGAGAATTATACTGTGACTGATATTTCTGTTGGTTTATAATGGCTCCACATTTATTTGGGAATCAGGATAAAATTGTTGGGAGTCAAAGCTGTCTCTTGCCTCAGACAACCAAGGAAGACTACAAGAGAGGCAGGAAGACAGAGAAGCCAGGTCACAGGGCATCCTTTCTTCTCCACTCTGCTGCTATCCCCTTTGAAGGGCAGACTGATGCTCTCAGGGATTATTTCCTTCTTCCCGGCTTGTCCTGTCACCCACACTGCATGTTCTCGCCATCTTGGCAACCTGAGAGCAGGATACTTTCCTGTGTCTCAGACCGAGTGAGTTAGATTAGGTTAGAGAATCTCTCTCTCATCTTTCCTATCTAGAAAATGGAGTTCATATAATAAACTCCTACATTAGTTTTCAAATACAAAGCTGCTTCGTGTTACTTTTATTTTCATGCTTGCACACACACTGTGACCATATGGGTTCTGCTGCATTAAACCTTGGGCACTCTGCTAACCGTAATTCCTAAAAAACAAATGAATGAATGAACCAACCAACAATTAATCTAGTCTCAACATCTATGGATTTAAAGGCCAAGGAAAGTAGTAACTTGAACTGGATCTAGGAACCAGCGGGCAACCAATAATTTGGTAAAGTATTGAAATGATATGCTTCATTTGGTAAATTACAGATAATGGACTAACTGCTTTGGGCTAAATACAGTTTCTGGACACTAACAGTGGCCCAGCTGGATCAGCCCAGTGGTCCATCTTGTCCAGCCTCCATTTTCACACACTGGCCAACCAGAAGCCCTTAAAAGACATCTAAGTGAGGCACGGAAGCTGCAGCCCTGATGTTTCTTCCCAGCCCCTGTATTCAGAAGTTTATTGCCTCTGAACATTGAGGCTTCATTTAGCTATCATGGCTCCATCATTGATGGAGCTGTCTCCATGAATTTGTCCAATCCTCTTCTAAAACTGTTTAAGTCTGTGGACATCACTATATTGTGTGGCATGATTTCTATACCTTAAATGAAGAAGTATATCTGGTTAGACAGTGATATTGATTCAGCAAACGTGAGGTTGAGCACACTCCGGGAAACGGTGGAGGATAGGAGGTCCTGGCGTGATATGGTCCATGAGGTCGCAAAGAGTCAACTCTGCGACTGAACAACAAAATTATTTTATTAATGTTTGTCATGTCCCCTTAAAAATCCTCCTCACCTTATAGAGCTCCTCCTTGACTTCCTTACAGCAGGACCATTTCCAGAAGTGCCCCCCTAATGTCACCTGTGTCCACCTGGCTCCTGTATTTCCCCTGCTTTGCTGTGATATTTCCTGAACTTAGTTTGTTGCCGTGTTTTTGGAAAATCAAAGCACTTTTGGGCACTGTGCAGATAGGAAGATGTGCTTTTTTGTCGTTTCCACCCACAGCCGCACCTCTCCCTTAACTCAGTCCCCACAGCCATAATTTCCCCCTAACTGAAAGGCTTTTTTCCAGGAATTATTTCAAAAATCAATAATAGCTAGATCACTGTAGTGTTATAACAATCTATTACAATTTACAACAATCCCCATGCTAGGTTCTTTTCCAAATAAATCTCTGTGCTAGGTTCTTTTCCAAAAGCTCCCGTAGAGCTGTGTGCTCTGGTTCAGCCATGGGGTACAACCAGCCAACGAGTAGGGGAGCATCTGGAATCAAATCAATAGCACAGTCATATGGCTGGTGTGGAGGCAGTCGATCAGCTCCCTTGTCTTTGAAGACATCTGCGAAGTCTTGGTAGGGAGCAGGAAGCAGGGGTGATGATTCTGCAGCGGAGGCGACTAGGGTGGGAGAGGGAGCTGCTGGGGGTGAAACCGGCAGTGACAGCTGTGGGTGGCTGGACGACAGGAGCGAGGAGGGTGGGAGGACAGGAGACTCTAGTTCTGGCGGGGTGGGAGACAGGGTCGAAGGTGGTGGGATGACAGGAAACTGTGGATTGTGGGTGCTCAGCCAAGAGAGACCCAAAATGACTGGAATCCGGGGCATACGAGCGATATCAAAACATAATTGTTCCTGGTGGTGATGAACCCATAAGGTGAGTGGCCGTGTTTCTTGTGTAACAGGTCCTGACTGGAGCAGTCGTCTGTCGATGGCTTCCACCAAAGCCGGGGGTTTCTTTTCTCGGGTTGGGATAGCATGTTGTTTAACAAAGAGAATGTCCATGAAACAAGAGGCGGCTCCGGAATCCAGCATGGCATGAATGAAGAGCCACCAACCATCAGGGAGTTGTATTTTAATAGGACTCAAGAAAGGTCCGTGAGCTGGAAATTGAGAGCAAGAGGACCCCATTAAGTGCCCCAAGCCCGGGGGACTGGTCTTTTACTGACGGTAGCGGGGCCGTGGAATGACGTTGTTTGGCTGGACAGGCAAGGGAATAGTGACCAGCTCCACCATAGTATAAACAGAGGTTTTGGGTGTGGCGGCGAGTCTTCTCCTCAAGAGTAAGGCGTGGCCGCATTGTGCCAAATTACATTGGTTCCCCATCGTTTCCTGACGACTCAGAACAAGCTGCACTGGACCAAGGGGTTGAGCAGGGAGAAGAAGCAGGGGCAGAGACACCATTTTTTTGCATGTCGTCGACTTTGTAGCCGGCTGTCGATGTGCAAATATAACATGATAACGGGTTTGGAGGGTATCAGGGCGGTCTACTCGAGCTAGTTCATCCAACACGTCATCTGCTAATCCCTCTGTATTTTAATATGAAAAATTAGGCTGTGGAAAAAAGAAACTGGTGCAAAAATAAAGATAATGGGCCTTGGCCTTGATGGTGGATCACTGCAATCTTCTACATGCTAGACTATCTTGAAGACTGTCTGGAGATTTCAGCGAGTTAAAAATATAGCTGCCAGGCTATTATCAGGGCCTGGATACTGGGATTATACCATCCCAATGCAGAAACAGCCCTGGCTGTTTCTGTCTCTTTCTAGGCACAATTCAAAGAGTTGGCTCTTACCATTAAGGCTCTGAACAGTTTCAGACTAGAGTACCTGAAGTACCCTCCCATACTGCCCAGCCTCCCAAATACAATATATCTCTCAAGCCTGGCACCCTACGCCCCCATCTGCAGAAGTAAGGCAGGCAAACAATGAATTGCTAGCAAGGCAATCTTGATGTTGATATGTATTGTATACAATTTCACTTTAGAGACATTGCTGTACAATAAGACAGTTTGGAGGCACTACTGGCTGAGATAGGGTTGCCAACCCCCCCGGTAGGGCGGAATTCCCCCTGCCCCGGAGGCCCGTTACCCGACGCCGGGGAACCACACCATTTGAGGGGAAAACAAAGAGGGGAAAACAAATGGCGTGGCCCCGCCCAGCGTTTGACGTCACTTCCGATGACGCTCTGGTGACGCGCGCATCCTCGGACAACTCCCGGACCGGCAGGACGCTCCCCCGCCGGTCCGTTTTCAAGATTTGGCAACCCTAGGCTGAGAGGTTCCTGTGGCTGTGCCTCTTTGGGAGTCCCCGTTTGCAGTCCTGATGGAGGCACCGAAAACTCATTGAATAATCTGGAAGATGAGTTGACTGCATCTTATTTCTTGTTGTATGTCTCAAGTCTTAAGGACTGAATCTACTTGCTGATTGCAACATACTTTATACTGTTTATCTTTATGTGCCTCCTTTATGGACATTTGAAGATCACGTTCTTCAGTCCACTGAAATTGTGAACTTAGAATCTGTGAAGTATTTCTTTTGGGTGTCCACTAGTAAAGGTTAGATATTGCTTTAAAGCTCCAGCCTATTTATTGTAGTCCATGTATTTCTTGTATTGAATACTGGTGCATGTTTGAGAAATATTTGGAGTCTTATGTGATGTTAAATCATACATGAAGTAAGGCAGGCAGCAACAACAGACAAGGATTTCTTGGTGGTGGCACCTGGCCTTCGGGATGCCCTCCCCCTTGAGGCACCTCACCAAAACACTGCTGTTCAATCAGCTGTTGTGAGCCTTCTTTTACAACCGTAGCTTGTATTTTTTTCAAATTAATTGTATCATTAATTTGAACTTTGTAGTAACTTGGCCTGGCCCAGCAGTGGCCACTGCTCCACTTGGCTGAGACTGGCAAACTGTGCTGGCTGTCACGCAACTCGGTCCAACCCAGTGAAGGCCGCTGTGCAACTCAGCCTGGCGTGCTGGCACCAGTGGCCACTGCAGAAGGCAGCCCTGCCCAAAGATGGCTACCATGGGGCAACTTGGCCCAGCCCAGTGGCAAAGGCCACCAACACCGCTCTGCCTGGCCCAGTGGCACCAATGGCTACCATAAAATTTGGTACCGCCCAGCAGCCGCCAGAGTGCGATGCGGCTCAGCCAGGTGATCATGAAGCCCCTGGGCCCAGATCAGCAGTAATTCTAACATTTTTGCTAATGGGGTTACAGCCAAGAAATATCATAGCCTCCTAATTATTTCTGATTTTGCCTCTGGAGATTCCTCCCTTGGCAGGGCTTGAAATCTGTTGTCTTCATGTCAACAGCAGCAGCAATTTTGAACAAATAGGCAGCAAATCTCCAGGCAACCACACGGACAATATGGCAAGTTCTGAGCATCAGGTTACATAGCAATTTCCAAGCGATATCAAGGTAATAACACAGAAATGCAGAGCACTTAAAAGGCTAAATGCATTATTATCGCTTCTGTCTAACAAATCTTTCTGGCAAATTCAGCCTGCAAAAAAGAGGATGCAATTTGCTTAATTTATTTGCTGTGGAAGCCTTCTACATATTTTGTTTGCACATGTGCTTCTAACTCTGCAAGCGATAGCACTGTCAAGCAATCACTGAACTACACTGGGATGCTGAGCATCACATTTGTCCAGTAAACCATATAATCCTTTTGCAATTTTCCTTTGAATTTGTAATGACACACACTCAGGAAGCACCAAATATTGGTGAATGCATGCACGCAGATGCAACCCCCTTAGTAGCACAACCACTGATTTATTTTTGCTCAATAAGATTCATGGATTTGAAACTCTAAGGGCAGTTTCCTGAAAGTAAGCCCCATTGAATAACACAGGATTTACTTCAGAGTAGCCCTGCTTAGAATTATGCCCTCGTTTGCATGTTTTCTGCACTTCAACTGTGAAATTAATACGGTCTGAAAAGTAGATTGGCTTCAGACTTGCTCCCAATTCGTTTTATGTTTACGCTGATGTGAGCCTTTGTGAACCTGCCCACTCTCTTGGGATGGTGCACTCACGGAGAACTCAGGATAATCTCAGGCCTGGAAAGCAGAAAAAACAAAAAAGGAGCTTTTGCCCCATGCTGAGCCTTCAAAAGACACTTTCACACACTAATAAAATCCACTTCAGCAACCATTTGCAATTGGATTTTGCCATTTCACACAGTAAAATCCAGTTGCAAAGTGTATTGGAAGTGGATTGAAAGTGCATTATTTCTAAGCCCTCTTAAGCAGCTAAATCGAAAGGCAGGAATTGCTGTTGCAGCACACTGTAGGGAGCAGGACCTCTTGGGATAACTGACTAGAAGAGCAAGACCTGGGCACCCGCGTGGTTAATAAAAGGAGGTCTTTAGCAGAAAGGTTTAGTCCAGCCTCAGGGTCTGCATCTGGGCTTCTCACACCTTTTGTCTCTTAAAAGATCTTAGCACCACTTTGGCATCTCCCTGTGTCTCCAGTTTGATAGCGACGGCCCCAATAGAATCAAAGAATCATCGAGTTGGAAGGGGCCACACAGACCATCCAGGTGACAAAGATCAGTCCACCTGGAGAAAATGCCCACTTTGGAAGGCATTTTACCCCACTGAAGTCCCTCCCCTCCCCAAATCCCACCCTCCTCAGGCTCCACCCCCAAAACCCTGTTGTGCTTTACTTGGTCCAAGACCCCTTTGGTGAAATTTGGAGGGGACACTAGATTGCATGAGAGGATTTCTGTAAGGATTAGATTAATAGTTTGTCATAATATCTCATTCCCCCCCCCCAACACATACAAAGATCAGAAGGGTAGCAAATAACACAGTATAATTACTAGCCCCCAGAGTGGAATAGGGGCCCTGAGAGTCTACTGGCACTGGAATGACAGGCCGCAGAGTGGAATGACAGCGCCGGGGAGTAGCAGAAGTGTTGTGGAGCTGGAATGACAGCCACCCAGACTGGAATGACAGCCCATGGGATTAGGACAAGTGTTCTTGGACAGGAATGACAGCCTCCAGAGTGGAATGACAGCCCCTGGGAGGAGGAGATTGGATTTACTTGGAGGAGGAGACCCTTCACTTGGAGGCTCAGAGCAGCTTACAATCCCCTCCCCCTCCTCACAACAGACACCCTGTGAAGTAGGTGGGGCTGAGAGAGTTCTGAGAGAACTGCTTTTTCAAGGACAGCACTGACAGAACTATGGCTTGCCCAAAGTCATCCAGCAGCTGCATGTGGAGAAGTGTGGAATCAAACGTGCTTCTCCCAGATTAGAGTTCACACACTGAAATGATAGCCCCCAGAGTGGGTTGACAGCCTTGTGGGTCTTAGCAGAAGTGTTCTGGAACTAGAATGAAAGTGTGCAGAGTAGAATGACAGTCACTGGGAGTGGCAGAACTGTTTTGGGACAAGAATGACAGGTTACAGAGTGGAACTATGTGTTGCCCAAAGTGGGCTGTCTCCTGTTAGCAAGGAGACAGAGGCCTTGTGAGAGGGGAGTAATCTAGTGAGAATGGCTACCAGTGTTTACAGGGCTCTTTCCATTTTAGAGAAGTCTCAAAATAAACAGTCCAAATTGAAAATAGAAATGGATTTTATTTAAGAGAAAATTAGAATGCTAACATACAAAAAGCATACAAGAGGCAACACATATACAAGATCAAAAATAGGAAATAAAAAGAGTAGCAGAAATATAGGTGAGGATGGGATTATAGCGACCTGTCTTGAAGAGCAGAGATCAGAGGTCCATTGACGAGCAAGGTGACCAGTGCCTTGGGGGTGCAGTTTGGATCCAGGAAAACACACACAGAGACTGAGCTGTGGTCAGTCCAATTGTACCCAAAACTGTGACCTGAGGCAGGGTGACATGGTTGCCCTGAAATAATGCCTTAATGTTTCTCCCATGACATGAACAAAGAAACAGCAGATGTTTGAGAGGATTTCCTGATGCAAAACAAAGTTTTAATTGAAACTCTGATTGCTTCCTCTGGTGATCTGGAGTGTTAATGGCTGTCCAACCATACTGGTCAAAAGTCAAAATACTGCTTGATGACCCTTCTTTAGTATTGGATGGGAGACCTGTCTGTGTTAGAGGTAGCTCTTGAGAGGCATGATGTGGGTAGGGGGAAGATGATGTGAGGCTGACAGGATTACTGATCCAGGTGGACAGTGTTTGCTCTGGGGTGAAGCGAGTCTGTTGTCCCAGCAGAGGCAGACCTTTGGGAGCAGAATGGCCAGACCAGGATCTGACACCTTCCCAGGGTCCCTGCCGAGATGTGTAAGTGAAGCCTGCCGTCCTGGCATCCCTCTTCAGTCCAAACGGCCTGGCCTGTGGACTCCTGGGGTGCTCTAAATGAAGGGTGCTTGTTTCCAAACAATCCCTCAGGAAAGGGGTTTGTCTGTCTGCCTGCCTACAATGACAGCCCCTGGGAGTAGCAGATGTGTTTTGGGTCTCGAATGACAGCCCCCCAGCATGGAATGACAGCCCCTGGCAGTAGCAGAAGTCTTTTGAGACAGGAAAGACAGCCCTCAAAGAGGATTGACAGACCGTGGGAGTAGCAGAAGTGTTGTGGAGCTGGAATTACAGCCCCCCCCAAGTGTATTGACAGCCTATGGGTTGTAGCAGAAGTGTCCTGGGACTAGAATGAAAGCCCCCAGAGTGAAATGGGGCCCCTGAGAGTAGGAGAAGTCTACTGGCACTGGAATGAAAGGTTGCAGAGTGGAATGACAGCCCCTGAGAGTGGCAGAAGTGTTCTCAAAATGGACTGACAGCCCCCAAAGGGGACTGCTGGCCCAAGGGAGTAGCAGAAGTGGGAATGGAAGTTTTCTGGGACTGGAATGACAGCCCCTGAAGGGGACAGATGGCTTGTCATTCAAGTCCCAGAACACTTTTGTTCCTCCTGGGGCTGTCACTCCAGCCTGGGGAAAGTTTTTCCTGTCTCAGAGAACTTCTGCTACTCCCAGTGGCTGTTTTTCCACTCTGGGAGCTGTCATTCCAGCCCAAGAACACTTCTTCTACTCCTAGGGGCTGTCATTCCAGTTCCAGAATGCTTCTATTCCCAATGGCTGTCGTTTCGCTCTGGGGACTGTCATTCCAGTCCCAGAACACTTCTGCTTCTCCCAGAGGCCATCATTCCACTCTGCAATCTTTAGTTCAAGTGCCAGTAGACCTTTTGTTAAATACTGGGTTCTGGACACATTGCAGTGATCAGCTCTAGTTTATTTAGTGATTTCAAGAACACAACAAGAACACCCAGCGGGGTTTGAGCCCAGCTTATAACTCAGGCAAACACCACACCACACACATACACTCCCAAGGATAGGCTATTTACATTACACTGCTTATCTATAAGTCACTTCCAGGATCCTGGTCAGCTATTGTTCTTGGGGAGCAAGTTTACCCAGCTCAAGGGCCACATTCAGGGATGGCTTAGGCTCAATACATAACACCCCTCCCCCCTAGGTTCCAAAAAACCTTAACAGACATAGTTGGCAACGTTCTCAGGTTGGACGTTGCGGCTCTGGCTGAGGGGGTGGTTACAAGATCTGAGCCTGCCATTGCTGGTGCAGTGCTGGTGGAAGGCTGTGGGGCTGACATGACCTCTGAAGAGTCCATGGCCAATTGTTCTGGTGTTTTGCCCCCCTGGTAGTCGGGCTGTGCGAGGTTGGGCTGAAACTCACTGGCGGTCTCCGGCTCCTGTGGTCGCAGCAGTCCCTCATCATAGTCTTCTGCTGCTGATGATGGTGACTCCAGGTCAACTGGAAGTAGATGGCAGTGAAGCTGGTCTTTGTGTCTACAGAGAACCTGGCCATCATCAGTTGAAACCTCGTATGACAGAGGCCTGGTAACTCTGATGATTTTGGTGGGAACCCAGGCAGGACAGCTGGAAAAGTTTCTCGTGTAGACAGAGTCACTGGGGGGAAGTCCTCAAGGCGCTTCCTGGTTCTCCGCTGCCTGGTGATGTTCCAGGGCTTGATCTGGATGCAGCCTATCCAGTCAGGTGGTTAGGCTCCTGCCCATGAGGAGTTCTGCTGGACTGTGGCCAGTGGTGATGTTCGGGGTCACCCGGTGGCCAAAAAGGAAGGCTGCAAGTTTATGGTCCCAGTCTCCATGGATGATCCACTGGAGTGACTCCTTTGTGGTCTGCACCATTCTCTCTGCTTGTCCGTTGGTGGCCGGGTGGAAGGGAGGGGAGCAGATATGCAGGAATGAGGTAGTGGCCCATAAATTCTTGGAATTCCCCTGAGGTGAAGGCTGTCCCAATCTCAGTCACTACTGTGTCGGGCAGGCCATGTGTGCTGAGGATAGATCTGAGGGCCCGGATCACTTCCTTGGAGGAGGTGGAGGTTACAGGCACAACCTTCAGCCACTTAGTGTACGAGTCCACCAAAATGAAGAATATTTGCCCTTGGAAGGGGCCAGCAAAGTCCAAGTGAACTTTGGACCACGGTTTGTGGGTGGACTCCCACTGCTGCACTGGTGCCCTGGGTGGCTCGGACCAGGTTTCTTGGCAGGCCTGGCAGCGCTTGATGGCCCAGAATGCGGTGACTTGCTTCTGGCCCCAGACCCACAAGGCTTTTTTTGTCAAGGAGGTGGTGAAGCGGTTCCACAAATGCCGTTTTTTGAGGCAGGAAGGAGTGATAAAAGTACAGGAGCCCCAAGAAGACCTGGAGTTCTGGCTTGGAGGATGGCACGGGAGCGTTGATGATGGTGCACACCTTGTCTGGGGCCGGATGGATACCATCCGCGTCAACCAAGAATCCCAGGAATTCAACCCGCGGAGTCCCCTGGAGGCACTTTTCCCACTTCATCTTGAGGCTGGCTGACTGGAAATGCTGCAGGATGGTGTGCAGTCTATTGGTGAAGTCCACATCTGTGGGTGCGACAATGAACTCACCATCAAAGAAGGGTTGGACCCCAGGAATTCCTTTGAGGAGAGAGTCCATTAGGTTCTGGAAAATCCCTGGGGCTACACTGACCCCAAACAGCAGTCACTGTACCCAGAACACGCCCCTGTGCATCATTATAGTCTGGGCCTCTGCGGTCACATCAACCACTAGTAGCTACTGGTAGGCCTGAACCAAGTCCAACTTTCTGAAGACCTTGGCACCTGCTAGAGAGGCCAAGATGTGACTGACTACTGGAACCGGGTAGGAGTGGTCCTGCAGCACCTTGTTTATGGTGCATTTGTAGTCCGCGCAGATGTGGACATCCCAGCTGGGCCTTAACGTGTGTAACAATCGGGGTTTCCCAGAGGAAGCGGATCTGGCTCCAAAACCCCATGGCCCACTAACCGATCCAGCTCCTTGTCAATTTTAGGCTTCAATGGGAGCGAGATGTGCCTAGCCTTTAGCCATATGGGCTGCACCTCTGGGTTGAGCTGGAGTGAGATGTGGGGTTCGGTGAAGTGACCGAGCATCCCATCAAAGGTGGCTGGGAACATCCGTGGTGTGCGTGGATGCTGGGTTAGCTGTTGGTCATCTGCAGTTTCCCTTGGAATGGCATGCTTGGGTGATGTGGACGACCTTTCTGCAGCTCCTGCATGTGGCATCCCAGAAATGGCAGGATCTCCATTCGTGGGGCTCCCCGCAGCTGGCGCATGGCATGGGTGTGGCGGTGTCAATGGCACATGGTGAAGCGGAGGGGCAAGTGCTGCGGCAGGTAGCTCACTGTAGTTGCAGGACCTCATCTTCCTCCTGCTTGGATGTGTCCACATGGTGGACCGCAGAGGTAGGTCCCCTTGATGAAGGTGGGCTTTTTGCTTGCCGGACCTCTGCTGTGAACTGGTCAGCGGCTTCCATGGCGAGGGTTAATTCCATGGCCTCCTTGAATTTGGGGTCTCCCTTAGTGAGGAGCTTCCTTTGAATCTGCTCTTCCCGCAGGCCACATACCAGCCAGTCTTTGAGCAGGTCCTTAAGGTCGTGGAAGCCACAGTGTCTTGTGATCCATTAGAGCGCTGTAATGTAGGCTGTGATCGATTCATTCAGGGCCTGGTTCCTGGTGTGGAATGCGTGGCAGGCAGTGATGACAAATGGCTTTGGCAAGAAGTAGGACTCCCAGTCTTCCGCGGTGGCATTGAATGCATCGAAATGTCCTGGAGAGGCAGCCATGGTCCCGGGAGCAATGCGATGCGTGTGGCACTGGAGCTCGATGCGTGGTGCGGTGCTGGTGGGTGCTGGGCTGGCTCAACAGGATCCCATCCTCATCACCAATGTTAAATACTGAGTTCTGGATGCATTGCAGCGATCAGCTCTAGTTTATTTAGTGATTTCAGGAACACAAGAAGAATACCCAGCAGGGTTTGAGCCCTGCTTATAACACACACACACACACTCCCAAGGATAGGCTATTTACATTACTCTGCTTATCTATAGGCCACTTCCAGGATCGTGGTCAACTATTGTTCTTGGGGAGCAAGCTCAACCAGTTCAAGGTCCACATTCAAGGATGGCTTAGACTGAATACATAACACCTTTCCTACTCTCAGGGGGCCCCCTTCCAATCTGGAGGCTTTCATTCTAGTCCCAGGCAATGTTCCCTCTAAGATGTGGAGTCTTGTGAGCCAAAATTCTACTTTGTGAGCTACTGGCATTACAGTGGTGAGCAAGTGATTTGTCTGCTGCATAAATTAGTTTGCTCCGAAGCCCTCCTTCCTGAGCTAAGGCAAAAATGTGTGAGCCGGAGGCTTAAAAACTGTGAGCTAGCTCACACTAACTCAGCTTAGAGGGAACACTGGTCCCAGGACACTTCTGCTACTCTCAGGGGGCGTCATTTCATTCTGGGGGCTGTCATTCCACACCCAGAATAATTCTGCTACTCCCACCAGCTGTAATTCCACACTGTAACCTGTCATTTCTGTCTAAAACAGTTCTGCTACTCCCATGGGCTGTCATCCCACTCTGGGGGCTGTCATTCCAGCCCAAGAACACTTCTGCTGCTTCCAGGTGCTCCCATTCCAGTTGGGGGGGGGGCTGTCATCCCAGTCCCAGAACACTTCTGTTACTCCCAGGGGCTGCCATTCCGCTCTGGAGGCTGTCGTTCCAGCTCCAGAATTCTTATTCTACTCCCAGGGACGGTCATTCCACTCTGTGACCTGTCATTCCAGTGCCAGTAGACTTCTCCTACTCTCAAGGGACCCCACTCCACTCTGGGGCCTTTCATTTTAGCCCCATGAACTGAATCGAACCACATTTTCCTGGTTCGTTTCCATCCCTAATCACTCTCTTTTCAACCCGATTTACCTCACAGGGGTGTTGGGTGGGTAAAACGGAGGAGGGGAGAAGAAGGTACCCCACCCTGAGGTCTTTGGAGAAAGGGAAGACTTACAATGTACTAAATCAATCAATAATTTCAGTTAAAAACCCCAACATTCCTAATCGCTTCCATCACACTGAAATGTGTAATCAAATACACTATTCTGTGTTTATTGCTACAGTGTACTGTTTTCCTGAACCTGTGTTAAGCAATTCAGCCCTGTCCTCCCCCACCCCCATAATTGCAGTAGCAGTCCCAGCACAGTGTCCTGTAATTACTCTGTGGGCAATTATCTAGTGTGTATTTCTTTTTTTGGGGGGGGGGAATTATCTCGAGGAGCGATACACAATATTGTGAGATCATCAGAAGCCTCTTGACATGACATGATGCTAATTATCCCTCTGCAGCTTTAAAGATAATTGTAATCTAGAAGGACATGTAATTTCCCTGAGCTGAAATGTCAATGGCTGGCTGGAATCGAAGAGAGAATGCCTGCCAGCCTCCTCAGAAGCTGGGGGGTGGGGGGTGAGGGTAAAGCCAGAGATGGCATTTCAAGCTCTCTTGAAAGATAGCTAAATAAAAAGAAGAGCCCTGCCTCCTCTTGGACACTGTTGGCCCAACACCTCCGGCGCCTCAGTGCTCCTTAAGCTCCAAGTCGCATGAGGTTGCCACCTTTTCAGTGCCAAGGGACCTTTGCCAGCTGTATGGCACGCTAGCCTGCAAGAAGCTTTACCTGCCTGCCCTGACCTTGTTCAAGACACGGGGGGTGATCAGGGGAGGCCCGCCCAGGGGATCCCCAGGACTTAAATCTTGCATTGGAAACAATGTGCCTGCGAAAAGATCCTTCTGTGTGGGGCTGGGAGGGACTGGGGGCAAGGAATACAACCTGGGACTTGAGACCACGGCTCACCGGCCACCTCTGCAGGGGATTCCCTATCCGTCCTGTTCCACGCATGCAAACGGTGCATCTCAGCCACAGCCTCTCAAGCGGCAGCCAAGGAAGTGCCGCAGGGGCCCTTTCCTTTTTCTTGTCACTATTGTGAGCCTTTTTGTTTTCCCATTTTTGTTGCAGGAGCATTTCCTTTATGACAAGGTCACTTCATTTTGATGTCATTTAATGCACAATTAATGCACCAGAAAGTTGAAGTAATCACTCATTTTCATGGGGAAATTGGGCAAAAGGAAACAGAACATGACATTAAATAAAGACTTGGAGTTTCAACTTGAACAAAGGAGAAGCAAAATGAAAACGCAGGGCTCTGAGTCAAACCCACAGGAATGAGGCAGTCATAAGATCCCTGGCTGCCGCCTTTTCCCTGGTGCCTTTAGTAGGAGCATCTAGAACAGCACTGCTTGTAGATCTCTGGTGTTGCCTGGCCCAGCCAAAAAAATCACATGACACCATTGTGTGGCCACGACAGCACATGTCCTCTTCCACCCAGAGTCTGAGTTTGCAGAGAGAATAGGGAGGAAACTCTTAGGGACCACGTGTCCCCTCCCAACCCCATGCATCCTGCTGCTGGGCAAATCATCTCTCTCAGCTGCTCATGGTTTGGACATGAAGATAGATCCAGGTGTGCAGCTGAGTTGGCCTGAAGCTGCAGAACAAAGTCTGAGTCCAGTTGGGCACCTTTAAGACCAACAAAGTGTAATTCAAGGTGTGACGAAATGGCTGCCAGGCCTTAAAATGGATACCAGCCTGGTAGTTCCTTATGTGTGTGTGTGGGGGTACTCCATAGGGGACAATGGAGCTGCCATACCTCCCTGCCTACACTTCCCAGCATCCCTTGGGGGGAAAGAGCGGGAAAAGAGGGACAGAGCCAAGGGGTGGGGCCAGGGAGAGAGTGACTGTTTGGCTCCTGAGGAAGAAAAAAGTCAGTCTCAAGCCAGGTCTTCAGCGTGGACCTGGGCAGGCTCAAGGAAGAGCGCAGGTGGGACTCCTGCAAGCCAGAGACTCCTCCGTGGGCCATCAATCCAGGCCACTATTGACCGTGGTGGGGAGCCAGGAGGGTGGCAGTGCTGGTGGCCAGTTCCGTGGAGGAGAAGGGCTGGAGTTTCTCTCCACAACCGGACAAGGGAAACGCAAATCCTGGCCTGAGGCCGCACTCCACTACCGAAGTAGGGAGGGTGTGTGGTAGGGACAGAAGTCTTGCGTTTTGATCCTGTTTGTTTTGTGTGCCCAGGTTGTGTTGAAGTGCCTGAGTTTATTTTCTATGCCCCAAAATGTATATAGTTCAATAAATCTTCCTTTGTTGAGTTTAAAAAGCCTGGTGTGCCTTAACCACCTAGACTCCCCCGCTCTACACGTTACCAGGGGCAAAGGGAGGCGGAGGCCGGGGGGACTTAAACGGGCCTAAAACTGGTGGGTTGCCAACCCTCCAGGGGGCGCCCAAACATTGAGATAACCACTTCCCAAGGTGGGAAATTTAGCCAGAGGGGTCTCACTGTCCCTCAAGGAAGGCGGTGACTTAATTCAGTGAGTGGTGGCAGCCGAAACGGATATAGCCCCACCAAGGAGGGTGGGAAGGACAAAATGGGGGCTTGCAAGCCACAGGACGGCACCTCGGTCACCCAGGGCTGAGGGTGGGTCCCCGTTTCGCCACATGTGGTGGATCAGCGGTGGGATTGAACGCCAGGGCAACCAGGGGTGGCACAAGTGCACTGAAAACACCAACCAAAAGGGCTTTGTTTTCTTTTTCGGGTCAACTGGAGTAGGGAAA
>NW_015175534.1:14469-14679 GCF_001447785.1 Gekko japonicus | reverse complement strand
TGATCTGCAAACACTCCTAATAGACCATAACCAGGGTACAGGAGCAGCTGCAGCGATGAACCCAGTCCAAGCAGAGAGAAATCTCTAGCTACAACTAGAACTGGAGCGGATGCGGATCGAGGCCCGCAGACTGGAGCAGGAGAGGGAGATGGAGATGGAAAAGCTGCGTCTTCAGTCCCAGGGGGAACAACGCAGACACGAGATGGAGAT
>NW_015175534.1:14164-14444 GCF_001447785.1 Gekko japonicus | reverse complement strand
GGACTTTGTTCCCTACAAGGAGGGGGAAGACCCTTCAGTGTACCTAGCCAACTTTGAAAAGTCTGCTACCCATTGGGGTCTGGCAGAAGCAGACCTGATGGCCTATCTCTGCAGCATCCTGACTGGGGAGTTGACTTCAAGGTGGCGGTGTTCAAACAGTTCCAGTTGGGACCTAACCACTTTCGCCAGCAGTTTAGAGCCTTAAATCCCCAGCAGTGTAAATCCTACCTGGAGTTTGGGGCCAAACTGGGAGAAATGTGGGGGAGGTGGCTAACTGAGG
>NW_015175534.1:0-13012 GCF_001447785.1 Gekko japonicus | reverse complement strand
CTGGCAGTCAGGTCCTCAGGGGTGAAAGCCAGAGTACCCAGGTTCCAGAGGCCAAGGGGGCCCGGGAGAAAAAGGGGTCTGCTACCCTGCCGGGGCAGCCTGAACAAGCAGCTGCAAGGGACGGGGAGGGCCTGGTAACCCCAAAGGAGGGGGAACTACTAGACCCCAAAACCAAAAAAGGACATGGGGATGACCAGCCCCAGCGGGAGGGCCAGGAGGCAAAATTTTTTTTTAGAGATGTTCTATCCGACCCTCAAGAAGTTCCTTGTTCTGAAACCGACAAAGTTCAGAAGGAAAAGGAATACAAAACCATCCCAGGTCAAGCCAACCTAGTGGCTGGGTTCCGACCCAGGAAGAATGTAAAATGTGTTGTACCCTGAACTGTTGATGTTTTCCTTTGTATTTGTTATTTGTTATGGTTTTACTTTGCACCACTCGCTCAGAGGGATTCGGTTCCAGACCCCTTCTGTGAAAGAGGGATCCTCCACGTCGAATCTGAGGGGTGGGGGAGGTGTGACGAAATGGCTGCCAGGTCTTAAAACGGATACCAGCCTGGTAGTTCCTTATGTGTGTGTGTGGGGGTACTCCATAGGGAACAATGGAGCTGCCATACCTCCCTGCCTACACTTCCCAGCATCCCTTGGGGGGGAAAGAGCGGGAAAAGAGGGACAGAGCCAAGGGGTGGGGCCAGGGAGAGAGAGGGACTGTTTGGCTCCTGAGGAAAAAAGTCAGTCTCAGCCTGGTCTTCGGCGTGGACGACAGGCTTAAGGAAGAGCGCGGGTGGGACTCCTGTCACCAGAGACTCCTCCGTGGGCAATCCAGGCCACTATTGACCGTGGTGGAGAGCCAGGAGGGTGGCAGTGCTGGTGGCCAGTTCCGTGGAGGAGAAGGGCTGGAGTTTCTCTCCACAACCGGAGAGGGAAACGCAAATCCTGGCCTGAGGCCGCACTCCACTACCGAAGTAGGGAGGGTGTGTGGTAGGGACAGAAGTCTTGCGTTTTGATCCTGTTTGTTTTGTGTGCCCAGGTGGTGTTGAAGTGCCTGAGTTTATTTTCTATGCCCCAAAATGTATATAGTTCAATAAATCTTCCTTTGTTGAGTTTAAAAAGCCTGGTGTGCCTTAACCACCTAGACTCCCCCGCTCTACACGTTACCAGGGGCAAAGGGAGACCAGGGGACTCAAACGGGCCTGAAACTGGTGGGTTGCCAACCCTCCAGGGGGCGCCCAAACATTGAGATAACCACTTCCCAAGGTGGGAAATTTAGCCAGAGGGGTCTCACTGTCCCTCAAGGAAGGCGGTGACTTAATTTGGTGAGTGGTGGCAGCCGGAACGAAGAGATATAGCCCCACCAAGGAGGGTGGGAAGGACAAAACGGGGGCTTGCAAGCCACAGGACGACACCTCGGTCACCCAGGGCTGAGGGTGGGTCCCCGTTTCGCCACACAAGGCATGAGCTTTCATGTGCAGGCACATTTCTTCACATACATTGAAATGGAAGGGAACAGTTCATTGATGTCTATAGAGGGTGAACTAAATTATCATACAGCATAACGATGATGTTTGAACAGATGCAAAAACTGAACCATTTGAGTCCAGTAGCACCTCCAGTCTTGGAGATGCCACTGGACTCAGACTTTGTTTCCATCTCTGCTGACTGCTCCCTTTGTTATTTTATTGTTAGTTTCACTTGAGAATAGGGTCCTGGCTGTGTCATCTGAAAGGCAGGCTATGCAAATGCAAATACAAAACAGATGAATAAGCAAGGTATTTCTCTGCTCACTTTTCTGCTACTTTATTGTTGGTTTTAAATTGAATTTGCTGCCTTGCATTATTTTCATCTGACTTCTTTCTCCCATCACTATCTTATTAATTATTTTACTGCTGTTTTTATTGTATATAGGTTTATGTTGGGTTTTTTTTAGCCATTTACTTTATCAGCTGATGGAAGCCACCTCAGAAATACTTTCATGGAGTGAGTGGGTGGGTGGGTGGGTGGTGTCAGCTAATGCTGCCATGGTCTGTAATGTGTGTGGTGCCCAGCTCCCTCTCCTCCTCTTCAGCCTCCCTTCCCCCCACGTCTCATCTGCTACGCTCTGTTATCTATTTGGTGTCCTTGAAGGCTCAGCTCTGCCGGGTCCGCTTTTCCCGCTGGGAATGTGACTGCTGTATTTTGCCCACGTAGTTTGCAGGTGCTTCCCCATTGGGTTCACTGCATTAAAGGGTCTGGTTTGAAAGGGGTGTAACTGCACAGGCTACTCTTTTTCCCGCCGTTCCTGACACAAGAGTTCATGGTGTCTCAAGTACTAACTCCCAGTAAACTGACACTTCAGAAGGAACGTTGTTGAGTGTTTTGACTGGGAAGCCTGACAGAGTGTCAGGAATCCATCATCTCCTGTACCCGTATCTCTTCCAACAATGAGTGGCGAAGAGGAGCCAGTGGTACCGGTGACAACCAATGCTCCGGTACCCACCACTACCCCACCGGTGACAACTCCGGTCACCACCACCACTCCGGTTATGACCTCCCCGATCCAGGTGCTGGTATTGGGAGCGAGGGGGGGGTGATTCCTCGGCGGTTCGGAGACGGAGCCAGACCCAAACCCAAACAATGGGGCATCTTCAAGGCCAAGACTCAGGAGATATGGTCGATGACTCCTGCTCCGAGGAGTGGGAGTTGCTACGATTATAGACCCTCGCAGACTGGCTTGCGGCGGGAACTGGTCGAAGAGGGAGGCTGGGAGGAACAACTTGCCAGGATCAAGTTGGGGCAGGCTACAGCGACCCGCATGCTCAAGGAAACCCTGCTGGACCACCCGAGGCTGGTAGTCCAGGTAGTGCAGGGGGAACTCTGCTTGCAACGTCCTGCACCCCTGTTTGTGCTGCCACCCCCCCTTCTTCGGTTCCTCCACCGGCACCACCAGCTCCTGGCCCCAGGCCCCAGGAACCACATCCATGAGAGCACCGGACAAAGGAGCTGTTGGAAGCTACGTTTGATGGGACCCCGGAGAAGCTGGCTTTCTTTGTGGTGCAGGTGGAGAGGTTTGTGCAGTACCACGGTCACCTGTTCCCTTCCGACGAGTGCCAGGTGGCTTGCATCACATTCAAGCTGAGGGAAGGGGCTGCGAACTGGTATGTCAGCCTTCATAATGCTCAGGGGCCAGAGCTGCAAGTGGCCAATACCTTTATGTGGGCCCTCCGAGTGCAGTACGAGGATCCCATGGAGGAGGTGAAGGTGCGCAACAACCTGTGCACCCTGAAACAAGGGCGGAACACCGTACAAGAATACTCTGAGAAGTTTAAAAGGTACACAGCTAAAGTGCAGGGATGGTCAGATGGGGTGTTGGCTGAACAGTATCGCCTGGGGTTGAGCCCTGAGCTCCGCGAGACCATCCTGCGCAGTGTCCACCCCATCTCTTTGAATGCCTAAATGAGGGAGGACGCGGATGTGGAGAGTCATCTACAAATGATCAAGATTGATAATGTAGCTGCCTACCCAAGAGGGGGAACCCTGGGGTCAAAGCCAAAGCAGGCAAAACTCAAGGATGGGGTCCGAGAACAGCGTATGAAGCAAGGGCTCTGCCTGAGATGTGGGGAGGTGGGCCATTTTGCCTCCTCCTGTCCAGAGTCGGCGGGTCTGGCTCCCGGAGGTAAAGCTCCAGAGAAGAAACAACAGGATACCCCAGTGAGGAATAGCACCGCCAAGCCAAAATTCAAACAAGCGCTCCAAGGCAACCTCTTGGAAGGGGACTTGGAGGCAAGCAGCAATATCGAGGGAGAGCCTGCGGGAAAAGGCAAGGACCTGCTGTAAGTGGCACAGAACAGCAGGTCCCAACTCAAGCGGCACTGAAGACGGTGAGCAACTACCCCCCCCTTCTTCATGACTGTCACAGTAATGAATCCGGAAATGGGGACCCATGTGAGGGTATGGGCTCTGATACACTCGGGGTGTGCCAGAGGCCTGATTAACCCCTCCTTAGTTACGGGATTGGAGGCTCAAGTGGTTAAGCTCCCTGGTCCCATCATATTTACCCAGATGGATGGCTCAGCCATGAAAGAGCCATGCAAATTTGAAATGGTCCTGCTGCAGATGGGGGCGGGGGATCATTGGGAACACCGGCCCTTCATCATTGCCCCCGCCTCCTGGTTCCTGTTAGTGCTGGGGAGTCCATGGCTACATGACCACAACCCACACATTCTCTGGGGTGAAGGGAGGGTGCGGTTTATTGCCCCCCACTGCCACGCTCATCCTTGGAAGGAGAAGTGGGGGGAAGCACACTCTCAAGCCATTGGGATGGTCTGCTTATTTCATCCTGACTCGGTGCCGTTCCCCCCCATCCCCCTCCCCTGCTTAGCAGCATGTGCATAACTGCATACTCCATGGGGAACCCTCAGTGCGGAGGTGCGATTCCTCATTTATATGCATGGGAAACAAAAGGCAAAAAATCCCCACTTGCCTGAGGTGGTGTCTGATCATGCAGTGATGGGATGTGTGATGGTGTGACTGTGAGTCAAATTCCTCTGGAGGAAATAGGGGCACTTCCCCTCTGCCCCAAATGGCACATCTGGCTGCAGACTACAAGTATATATACATAATGTTAAGTGAGAGGAAGAGCCAAATAGGTCCTCCGTATGAATGGCATATTGTAACCATCCTTAGCATTTAAATATGTTTCAGAGCATTCAGAGAATTCTTCAGATAATGCCCTCAGTTACAGTGTCCCCCATATGGCAGATGAGGAGCCACACTGACTCAGACCATCGGGTGGATTCTTGAGGGAGGTCAGCCAGGGAACAGGGCTTGCTGATTCCCATTCCCATTCCAGGCTGGGCTGCTTTACTTTCCCTGCCAAGGTGATGGAGAGACAGGAAGAGCTACAAGGAGCAGAAAGAATCTTTTGTTTTTGTTTTGTGGCGTTCTATATACGTCTTGGATCTTTAAATATTTCCTCTCTGTGATGCGCCCTTGCCAAGTGCAGGACCTCACTGCCAAGCATTCAAATGTTGGTGCAATCTGTTGGCAATCTTTGTCTTGCAGTTCCAATGTGACTTTGCAACACCCAAATAGAGGAACCCAGAAGCATTCTGGACATCAGCAGCAGAGAAGGCAGGAAGAGCAGTGAGGGAGGGGAGGAAAGGCCCTGTCCCTCTTCACTGAGTTGTTATTACAAAGCATCCAGGTTTTTGCTGCAGAGACCCAGGCTGTTGAATCTGAGGACCTTGCACAGAGCAAGCTGATAAATCTTTCATCTCCTTCGGCTGCAGGTCTGTTCAACGCCTTACATATGTATGCAAAATAGCATCTTTGTCATACAACCATCACTTATGAAATATGTCCATGAGTCTGCCATGCGCCAGAGTCTCCTGCTGGCCACAGGCCTCTGTTCTTTCACTCAGGAGCCCTCAGGGAGATTCCAAAAGCCGAGGGAGCCAAGCTCCACTAGCAAGTGAGACAGGAGGGCTCCTCGTGCCTTTGTGAGCCAGCCTTTGTGACCATTGTGGTTCTCTGACACTGGGCAACTCAGTAAGAATTCCTTGCATTCAGTCGTCATTTATCTAAATACTTATATCTTGAACTCTGAGAGCTGAACTGCACAATATGTTTTTTAGTGAATTGAGTTTCTGGACCTGAGTCACACAGCAGCAGTGGGATATATTGCATTTAAAGCCTGCAAGAGCCAAGTTTTGGCTTCGAATAGTGGTGTGGGGAAAGGAGAAGCTCCTGCCTCCCCCTGCACCCTTTTCCTGAGCCAGAACACACCCCAATGGGAGCTGCACGTGGAGTATTCAGAGTACATGTGTGACTCCGAAATGATGCCCATAGCAACTCTCTACCAGGGCCTGTTTCAGCTCAGGAAAAAGGGAAGGTGGGAAAGGGAGCCCCTCCCCCAGCCCTGCCAGTGTTCTGAGCCAAGCTTCCCTGCAGCTGCCGTGTGCGACTCGGGAGAAAGCGAGTTGGGCCTGGGAGACATAGACCCCTCTCACTAAAAGCATGTTGCTAGTAGGGCTGCCAACCTCCAGGTGGGGCCTGAAGCTCCCGCAGAGTTACAACTGATCTCCAGGTGATGGCGATCAGTTCCCCTGGAGAGAATGGCTGGTCTTAAGGGCACCCCATAGATCCTGGGTAAAATCCCTCCACAGATTCTGCACTCCAAAGGCACTGCCCCCAAATCACCAAGGCTAGAATTCCCAGGCTAGAATTGGCAACCCAAAGTGTTGTATAGTTTGAACCTGAGTTTGAAACCTTCACAAACTGATTTACAATAGTAAAACCACACTAATGAAATGTACCAAGACAACAGCAGAGTAGCAGGAGGGTGGCTCGGGGTAACCTTTTTAAGATGTGTCCTATAAACACTGGCCTGACTATGCCTTTCCCTCTGGTTACTTATTGGGGGGGGGGGGGGAACTGTTTTCTGTTCTCCATAATTTGTTTTTCAAATTTGAGGTGAGACGTGCTGTTACAGTAAATGGCGATTGCCAACCTCCAGGTGGGGCCTGGAGACCTCCCACTATTACAATTGATCTCCAGGTAATAGAGATCAGTTCCCCTGGAGGAAATGGCCAATTTGGGGGAGGGGGACTCTCTGGCATTGTCCTGTGATGAGGCCCCTCCCCACCCCACACAGTGCCTTCTCCAGGCTCCTCCCCAAAAATCTCCAGATGGCTTCCCATCCAGAGTTGACAACACCATACACTATGCCACCAGGCACTTTGCCTAACCATAGAAATACCATAGTGGCGTAATCGTGCCTTATTTATTTATTTATTTCTTCAAATTATGGCAAGTAGTTCTGATGGAGGCTGACAACCAGCACTGGGCTCTCCACCATGTGCAAGAAAGCAGTGTGATCAGGTGGAACGGACACATCTACAGAACAGGCCGCTGAACAGTCCACGTCCTGCTTGCAGCTGGTGGGTGCTAGAGCCTCTCTGCTCCATGATGAAGCTCCAGGGGCCTTCCTGATGTGCCCACCACCCAGTCAGATAGACAATGGGCAGCTGCGTGGGACAGCAGTGCAAGTCTCTGGAACTCCTTCCCAAGGAAGGTTCATCTCCACGGGTATTTCAGCATCACCACACAAAGGTGGAATTTTCCAGAATGGTAAGATAGAGTTCTGCCTCCTACTTCAGCTGTTTATAGGCTGCGGTCACACAGAGCATTAGCCACGCTACAGAGACGGAAGATAGGTGGATTTTCCGGGTGCGATCAAACCGCAACATCTGGGAAGCATAGAGCTCCTGTGGCTAACCCGAGGCTTCCCGCCGAAGATGTGCAGTAAAAAACTAGTACCTCCGAGGTACTAGTTTCCAGAAACTGCGGGGCAAGGGCGGGCATCTGGTCACGTTTCCGGTGGTAGCTCGTGGCATCTGGCGCCCACCCATGTCCCGTCGCGAAAAAGTTTTTTTTCCAAGTCTCCATGGGATGCACACAAGAACCCAACGGTGCATGCGCACACTTCGGGTTTTTTTTTAAAAAACCGCGGCGTCGCTTCTTTGCCGTGCCGCAGGATTGACGTATGATCGGCACCTCCCCCTGAACCACGGGACATCAGCAGGATGTTTGATCTGGCGGCTGCACGGTAGTTCGCTCTGGGGCAAACAGCCACGCCTCCCCCCCGCGATATCCGGCCCATGTGTCCGGGGCCATAGTTTGGTTTTTGGCTTCTGTTCTCCTCTGTGGCTTTACTGGTTTGTATACCAGGGTTGTGGTCTTTTGTTTAGATTTTCATTAAAAATGTTTATTTTAATTCAGTTGTCAGCTGCCTTAATGGTTTTGTGACATTGAAAAATGGGATATATTAAATAATACGTAATAATTCATAACCCCCTTTGTGAATGTTTGAACGATGTGGATAGCATAGTTATCATCGTAATGAAGTACAAAAAAGTAACCACAGCAAATATTTTAAGACAGACAGTTTCGTTTATACCTTCCTTCCTTCCTTCCTTCCTTCCTTCCTTCCTTCCTTCCTTCCTTCCTTCCTTCCTTCCTTGTGATCTTGACAATACCCAGCAGTGGCCTTTTACTACCTTCTCCATTCTGACATTAACCCCCCCCCTTCCCCTGCAATGCCTGAAATGGCTCCACTTGGGGGACCAGTCTTCCTTTTGAGCAACAAGGACCTGGTCAAGTTAATGCTATGTTTATTATAAACTGAAACTGGGATGTGCTAGTTTTGAAAATCCATTTCTCCATGGCAGTTAACCCTCTTCTTGTTGTTGTTGTTTTTTAATGGATCTGGCTGTACAAGAATGGCTATTCAGAGCAATACCCTCCATCCATGGGTTTATTCAGAAGTCGGCAGTCTTAAGATTCTGTAAGCAATACTGATACACACATACATGGCATAAAATAAGTTTTGGTAGACACAGAAACCGTGTGTCTGAGCAAGGCTTTGCAAGTAGCACTGCTGGGAAATAGATTGAAACCAGATTCAGAAAAAGAAGGACCATAAACAGTTTTTCTTCCCCCATCAGCTGCCCTAAGAAATTTATCTCTCACCCACTCGATCATATCCTTCAGGATGGCTTATAGCTGTCTGCAGAGAACTCCCTTTGCAGGAGAAGCCCAGCATAAAGAACAGGCCAAAGACAGGGTGAGGCGGGGGGGGGGGGGATTATTCCGACATCTGAAATGTGGGAAAGGAAGCCACAGTGGGTTTCATTACAAGCACCATTGTAAAAATGACAAGGGGGTGGGGAAATGCACCCAGCTTCAGGGTGGAGTAGCTGTTTCAGTTATGTTTCCTGCAATAGGGACACCCAGGCTGGAAGCTGGTATTCTGGGAGCCAATGAGTACTAACAAATGTGGTATACACGTGGGGTGCAATGAGAAGTCAAAGCGGTAGATTCAAGGCAGCAGGATGTGTGAGGCAGTGAATTCCCTCCCAGTGTTTGAGTGCAAGGAGGAAGCTTGGGGCAGTGCATTCCACTCCAGCAAGACTGCATGTTTGTTTTGTGTCATGCCCTACACACTGTTGATGCCGTTTGTGTTGAAAGTTCCAAATGTGATGTCCCCTGCCTCAGACCTCCAGACTGAGTGACAAGAGAAGCTAGATAGGCACACTGACCTTTCTTCCTGCATCTACTCTTTTGCCACTGTCCTCTTTGATATGCAGATTGTAATCTCAGGGACCAATTTCCCTTTCCTGCTTCTCTCTCTCTCTGAATGAAGGCTTGCTGTCTACCTGCACACACCAAGAGAGGGACATGCGGTCCTCTAATGTTCCCTCTAAGCTGAGTTAGTGTGAGCTAGCTCAGAGATTTTTAGCCTCTGGCTCACACGTTTTTGCCTTAGCTCAGGAAGGATGGCTCCAGAGCAAACTAAGTTATGCAGGAGCCAAATTGCCTGCTCCCAACTTTAATGCCAGTAGCTCACAAAGTGGAATTTTTGCTCACAGGACTTCACAGCTTAGAGGGAGCCTTGCTTGGTACCATGAGGCAGATGGGCCTCTCACCATCCGCTTCCATCCTTTAGCTAGTAAATTAGTAGTCTATTAATCTCTGCTGTTTCCTATCCAAAGTGTACTTCTCAAATAAAGAGAGAAGTATTTCTCTTCTAAACTTGCAAAGTGGCTCTGTGTAGCTTTGTAAGCTGAGTAACCTGGTGAAGTGCCACTCCTGTGTTTGTAGCTTTATTTAAGCACTCTAACTAAAGGGGACAGGACTAACCACACCAATTAACCTCAATAGTTTGCTCCTCATCTTGTTATCTTCTCCTCAAGTTTCTAGTAAAATTTGCCTGAGACAAAATATCAAGATGGTTTTGGAGGTTCCTACCTGTGCAAAACACCCAAGGAGTTCAAACATGGGAGAGTTCTGGTAAAATTGGTGGCATTTCTAAGGTAAAGTGTGTGTGGTTGTGAATGGGTGTGAGAGAGATCCCTATATTGCTTGCCACTGGACTACATTTAAATTACACTCTATGGTGAATCTGGGGGATTCCTGTTGAGACACAATAGAATTTTACAGGAAGCGGGATCACATTTGCAGAGGTTCCTACATCCCTCCTGCTGCTCTTGTGCTAAGGCATCATCATTTCCACTCTGAGGAAAGATCATCTCAGTGATGCCTGATCAGGAGGACAGGAGGGAGGCCACTGTGGAGGAGCTGCAGTGCGGGATCTCCCACACCACCCTCATGCCGCCAGTTCTAGAGGCTTCTTTCGTTCTTTGGATGACGGAGGAGAAAGATGCTCTGCAAAACTCCCACCTTTTGAGGAAGTGACACTTAGGGGGAGCGTCTGTGATGGATTGCACAGAAAAGCAGGCTTTTTTTAAAAAAGTGCTGCTTGTATCAGAGCGCCAGGGAGTTCAAGGTTAACCCAAGTACTACCCAGGGGGGCCAACTCTGCTTAGCCTTTGAGCTCTGAGGAGATCGGACTAGCCTGGGCAGTCCAGGTCAGGTGGCAACTCTGCAGCCGGCAAAGCGAGGAGGAGATTTTGCCCCTTTGAACCTCCAGAGGGCAACGCAGCAGCCAAATGACCTCGCTCCTACAAACCTTGTGGGGTCAGCTGCCCTGCCCAACAGTGAATCCTAAACCAATTACAAGGACTTCCATTCTGTTTGGCATTGTACTTACAAATGATCGTGTGTAGGCACCCTCTGGCACAACATTTTTTGCCTTTGTGGAGCTTCTGGAATTCAGCCCCCCCCCCCTCCGTTCACCTTTTTATTCTGAATTATCCTTGAGCTCAGGGGCTGATATTCCAGTGACTCATGACTGGGTGTCTTCTGGCGAGAGAGGGAGTGGCTCCGAGAGTCCAGGCCAGAGTCTCAAGAAGAGCTGCCATGCAGCCTTGCCCTGCCACCTGAGCAGCAGGAGCCCAGGGCTTCTCAGTCGATCTCACCCAGCCACTGGGGCCAGAAAGACATGACGGGGCTGTCTCTTGCAGCATTCGCCTGGGCTGCCTGGGAGATGCATTGGCTGCTAGCAAAGGAGTTCCAAAAATATGCTTGCTGATTCTGGCTCTTGACTCTGTCCTTGGAGCAGGTCCAGCAGCATCTTTTTTAGAAAACCCCAAACACTGATGGGAATCATAAAGAGCACACAGAGATGTCTGACGGAAGTGAGCAGAGACGATCAGTGCTCAACCCTCCCTAGCTTCCCTTCACTGGGCCTCTCATGCCACCCTCCCTGCCTGGAAGAAGTCCTTTTCCTCAGCAGGCTGTTCACACTTCCTCCCATCACAGGGAGCAGCTTCTCCCCCCACCCACCCCCCGGGGTGCTTTTGTCTCTGTTTTTCGTCAGAGAAATCCCTCATCCACATTAAGGCATTCTAAAGTGGGTGTTGAAGAGTGACAGGAGAAATCAGGCCCCTTCCCTAGAGAGAGCCCAAGAACTTGGGACAAAGAAACCTGCACAGGCCACGAGGGATCTCCGGGCTGTCACAAGGAACCAGAGTCGAGCCCTGTTTCAGAAGCCAGCGTCTAACCTCATACGCTAACTATGTCCCCAGGGTTCATACCATACATTGCATTTCTGGCCAGTTCATATCATAGCTGTTTCCAAGGCTCAGTGTTGGTATGGAAGTTGCATTCTTTATATCAAGCAATGTTTTGCCACCTCCACAACAAGACCACCACATCTGTGGCTGAGGTAAGGGAAACACCCCGTTTCAGAGAGTGAAAGGCAGGAAGCGTGGGCAATGAAGTCTTGCTGGCTGCAGTAGCACCACCACACAGGGACATGGGTGAGTGCAGGAGCCCCCTTTTCCAGAGCTCTCCTTCACGAGCCCCCCCCCCTCCCCGGTGACACATGGCTGAAGGCTCTTCTCCACCAGGCTCTTCCATGGATTCTGGAAGAATTCTGCCCTACTTGGACTGAAAACCAAGAAGGTGATTTGTCTTTTGGTTAATGGTATACCATCCCCCCCCCGAGAGTTGTCCTATGATAAGTTGTCCATGTGCCATGGGATGCCCTAGGATTGAAATGGCAGGCTGTGCATTGTGCATTGCCTTTGTTTTTGGGGACACGCATTCACCTGCACAGCACCAGAAACAAGATACTACTACCTAGCCATTTTAATTACACAGTCCCTGAGTAAGAATGACAATTTTGGAAATTCACATGAGGAATAATTTGGACAAGACCCCCCCCCCCCCCCCCTACAAAAAGTGATTTATTAGGACCAGGCAGAAGAAAACAGGGACCATGCTTGGGAACATAGTTTGACCGTTGAAGTGAAGGATCCATATTCCCTGCTAGAATATAGCTTATTCAGCTGATAGTTCCTTTGGAGCAGAGCTCACCTGAATTGCTTCTTCCACTGTTGTGTTTCCGCCAGAGATGTAAGGCTGTCACTGCAACTCTCAATATTTATTCCTGGCTTTTGCTCTGAGTCTTTCCAGGGGGTGGAGTGTTATGCCAACTTCTCCAGGAAATTCCTGGAGACCCAATCCAAGTTATCTACCAAGGAAGTTGGGTGGTTGTGGCTGTGCGTAAGTTCTATACCAGTCTATACAGAGGTCAGATGGCCAATGAAACGCTCGCTATATCCCAGGAAGTGAGACAACACGCTAGGATTAAGAATAAATGTTGTCTTTACTAAAGGTTTCTGCAGTCATACAAAATCAGAATCACACACACAGTTATACAAGCTCCTTAGTTACAATAGTACATCAGAACAATTACAGCATAGAAAATAACAAAAGCATCAAAATGGGGATGACACAATGGGGCACGGCTATACTCATCTGAGGTCCAGCTGAGGAAGAACTCCCCTCCTTGGAACGCTGGGCAGCCGAAATGCAGCAGCTTGTGAACTCCAAGGCACACAGGTAGGACCAGCCAAACCACGTGTGAGCTCTCTGGGTCGCGACTCCCGGAGAACTTAAGTAGTAGAGCCACTTGTAGCACCTTAGTGCACTGCTATGGGGAAGGTGGGTTAACCAGAGAGACAAAGGAGAGTTTCTCCTTAAATAAACTCTTTTTTTGGGGTATGTGCTATCCAGCCATAAACGATCAAATCCCTAAACTATCCCTAAACTATCACTACTGGATGAGGGGG
>NW_015175533.1:56306-57919 GCF_001447785.1 Gekko japonicus | reverse complement strand
GGTGAGGGCTGGAGATCCCTCAGAATTACTATTGCTTTCCAAATGGCAGAGATCAGTCCCCCTGGAGAAAATGGTGGGCTCTGTATCCTTATATGCTGCTGAGGGGGGCCCCGTATGACAGCCAATGTGACGTAGCAGTCAGGGCTTCAGAGCACGAGAGAGGGTGCAGGTGTGTGTGGGGGGTGGAAAGCTGAAGAGTGAAGGGGAAATAAAGGTAGGCTGATGATTGGCTGTGAAGGAGATAGGGTTGCCAACTCCAGGTGGGAAATTCCTGGAGATCTGAGGGATGGAGCCTGGAGAGGGTGAGGTTTCAGGAGGCGTGGGACCTCGGATAGGTGCAAAGCCATAGACTCCACCCTCCAAACCAACCATTCCCTTCTGGGGAAGCATTGTTGCCAGTCTCCAGGTGAGGGCTGGAGATCACTCAAAATTACAACTGTTCTTTAGGTAGCAGAGATCAGTTCCACTGGAGAAAATGGTGGACTCAGTGTCATGATACCCTGCTGAGGTCTCCACAGCAAATTGACACCGAGTGTCCAAGGCTGGGGCACCTGCTCAGAGCCTCTTTCTAGAGGCCGTTGTATTTATTTCCACAACAGGCCTTTTTCCTAGTCTTAAATAATGAAGGAGAAGGAGATTTATACCCTTCCCTTCACTTCCCGAAGGCATCCAGGAGCGGCTTACAATCTCCTTTCCCTCCCCTAAACCCACAACAGAAATTCTAGTATATCCGGGATTGAGAAAGATCTACCAGAGAGTCTGGAGAGCTACTGCCAAACAGTGTAGAGAAGACTGCATTATATGGACCTCACTAGGTACAAGACATGTCCATGTGTCTGCCCATCAGGGATGGTGAGGACCGCTTTAGATAAGCTGCACAGGTGTTGTCTCAAGGTGGCTGGAAGGGCCATCAAGTTGCAGCTGACGTCTGGCAACCCCAGCGGGCTTTCAAGGCAAGAGATGAACTGGGGTAGTTTGCTGTTGCCTCCCCTGCATGGCAACCCTGGACTTCCCTAGTGGTCTCCCATCCAAGTACAAATCAGGGCCGGCCCTGTTTGGCTTCTGAGATCTGACAAGACTGGGCTAGCCTGGGCCATCTACATTGGGGCTGCTACCAATCTGAATCTATCACTGAAAGGTTGACATTAAGAACATAAGAACCTAAGAGAAGCCAATGTTGGATCAAGCCAATGGCCCATCCAGTTCAACACTCTGTCACACAGTGGCCAGAAATACCAGTGCCATCAGGAGGTCCAGCAGTGGGGCCAGGACACTAGGAGCCCTCCCACGTCCCCCCCCCAGGCACCAAGAATACAGAGCATCCCTTGCCCCAGAGTCCCTATCTATACCTTGTGGCTAATAGCCACTGATGGACCTCTGCTCCATATGCTTATCTAATTTCCTCTTGAAGCCGTCCATGCTTGTAGCCGCCACCATCTCCTGTGGCAGTGAACTCCATGTGTTGATCACTCTTTGGGTGAAGGACTTCCTTTTTGGTGTAGTGGTTAAGTGTGCGGACTCTAATCTGGGAGAACCGGGATTGATTCCCCACTCCTCCACTTGCACCTGCTGATGTGACCTTGGGTCAGTCACAAGCTCTGGCACAGCTGTCC
>NW_015175533.1:46460-56157 GCF_001447785.1 Gekko japonicus | reverse complement strand
TTCTTCTTCTTCTTCTTCTTCTTCTTCTTCTTCTCTGTTCTAACCCAACTGCTTAGGAATTTCATTGAGTGCCCATGAAGTCTTGTATTGTACGAAAGAGAGAAAAGTACTTCTTTCTCAACCTGCTCTATCCCATGCATAATCTTATAAACGTTTGGAAGGACAAGTTGTGGCTCAAGTGGGAACCGTTGGATATGACACAATGCAGTAGAACTTTCCTGTCTGTTACTATCTCACTCTCTGAAGAAGAAGAAGAAGAAGAAGAAGAAGAAGAAGAAGAAGAAGAAGAAGAAGAAGAAGAAGAAGAAGAAGAACAGAAACTGTCCTTTTTCAAGAATAGCTGTGCCAGAGTTATGGCTTGCCCAAGGTCATCCAGCCAGGTGCAAGTGGAGGAGTGGAGAATCAAACCCGGTTCTCCCAGATTAGAGTCCGCACACTTAACCACTACACCAAACTGGCAAAGTGGTGCTTTATAGTTTCACTGTGAAAGCTTCAGCCCAAGAAGAGCTCCATTGATTTCATTTCCCCCTGTTCTATATAATGCCATAAGCTCTATTGATAGAGAAACTTCAGGTATCTAAACTCAACAGGAGCAGTGAAGAAAATATGAAATCTATTGCGTGGCTCCCAAATATCTGTCTTTGGGACTCTGTTTTGTCCTCTCTCATGCTTGAAAAGTCTCCCCCGTTTCATTAAAAGAAGCAAAGCCACGGGTTCAATGTAATGCAAACCTTCTGGCTGTATTGTGCATTAGAGTCCTCCAAAATTATGCATAACAAGGATTATAGGGTGGCCAGGTGAGGCCGACAAATGAGCAGGGGACTGCTGCCATTGCATTTAAAGAGACTACATTCCATTAAAATGCTTTCCCTCCACTGGAAATAATGGAGGATGCGAGCACCTTCTTTGGAGGCTCATAGAATTGGACCCCCTGATCCAATCTCATTGAAACTTGGATGGTTTTTTAAGGAGAGGCACCAGCAGCTATGCTGAAAATTTGGTGCCTCTAACTAAAAAAAAACAGCCTCTCAGAGCCCCGGACACCCACAGATTGGTTCTCCACTATAGCCTATGGAGACCAGTCTCCATAGGGTATAATGGAGCGGCCAGCAGCTATCCCCCCGCTTTCTGATAGCCCTGAAGAGGGGGTTTCAAACCAGGGAATTCCCTGCCCCCAACTGGGGATTGGCAACCCTAGGTGTGATCTTCCCCATTCTCTTGGGTGTTTTGAGGTCACATGGGAGCCTTGATCCTTGCTTAGATTTCTCACCATAAATATCTGCAGCTAGAATACAAGTTGCAGTTGGACACAATATTGGGCGTAGGCATTACAGTGGTTCCCTGGCCTGGATGGTCCGGGCTAGTCTGATTTCATTGGATCTCGGGAGCTCAACAGGATCAGTCTTGGTTAGTACTTGGACGGGAAACAGGCGAGGGCCAACCACTTCTGTTCATCTCTTGCCTTGAAACCTCCCCCTGTGTTGTGTGTGAAGTGCCGTCAAGCCACTTCCAACTTATGGTGACCCTATGAATTCATGACCCTGAGCTGGATGGCCCAGGCTGGCCTGATCTTGTTAGATCTTGGAAGCTAAGCAAGGTCAGCCCTGGTTAGTACTCGGATGGGAGCCAGGGGTCGTTTCCTGCGGGAGTGAACAGGAGCGGCGCTCCGGCAGTAAAGAGCCTGGGGGGCGGGCACATGCAACAAGCTACACCCCTGCTCCCAGAAGCCCTCAGTCAGAGCAAGAAGCAGCCAGGTAAGTTGCAGAGCCCCCCCCCTCCATGGCCCAAAACAGTCCAGTGGCACCTTTAAGGCCAAGTTTTATTCAGGTACAAGCTCTCCCTCCTCTGTGAGGACAGATCTGAATGTCCCCTCCCCCAATAGCTAACAATCCAAAATAGTCCAGTGGAGCCTGAGGTGTGGGTGTTGCCTTCTGACACACTTCCGGTGATGTCAGGGGGTGTGGCATATGCAAATAATTTATGGTAATGAGTTATGCTAATGAGCTCCTGCACCTCTTTTTCTACAAAATGACCCCTGGATGGGAGACCAGCAAGCAGTTCCACGGTCACTATGCAGAAGAAGGCAATGGCAAACCACCTGTGTTCGCCTCTTGCCTTGAAAATTATACAGAGTTGCCCAGAATTTCAAGAAAAAATAGAAAGTTAGCTGTTGTAGATTTTCCGGGTTGTCTGGCCATGGTCTTGGCATTGTAGGACCTGACATTTTGCCAGTAGCTGTGACTGGTATCCTCAGAGGTATAACACAGAAAGATGGAGTACTTTCTGTGTCAAGGTGAGGAAAAAAATGGTAGCCAGGGAATGGAAATTGTTTTTTCAATTATTTCCCTCCCCTTCCCCACAACAGACACCTTGTGAGGTAGGTGGGGCTGAGAGAGCTCTGACAGAAACTGCTCTTTTTCAAGAACAGCTATGCCAGAACTACGGCTTGCCCAAGGTCATCCAGCAGGTGCAAGTGGAGGAGTGGGGAATCAAACCTGGTTCTTCCATATTTCAGTCCATGCACTTAACCACTACACCAGACTGGCTCTCAGACAACATATATTTGTAATAAGATATCCAATCTGAAGATAGATGGAAAAGCTAGAATAAGACAGAACAAATATATTTAAGTAGAAGTGGAAAAACCAAGGGGATGTATAAGTAAGTTCTTTATCGATATATGACTTGAGTGATAATGGTATATTTGCAGTTTATTGTACTTCAAATTCCTTTTCTGTAGGATTTAGATTATTGTGCTTTTGCTCTAGGTATAATATAGGTAAAGGTAAAGGTTCCCTTGCTCGAAAGCAAGTCGAGTCCCACTCTAGGGTTGCGGTGCTCATCTCCGTTTCCAAGCCGAAGATCCAGCGCTGTCTGAAGACATTTTTGTGGTCATGTGGCCGGCATGACTAAACACCAAGGCGCATGGAACGCTGTTACCTTCACACTGAAGTGGTACCTATTTATCTACTTGCAATCTCTTCCTTTCAAACTGCTAGGTTGGCAGGAGCTGGGACCAGAGACGGGAACTCACTCCGTCATGTGGCACACTCGGGTCTTGAACTGCTGAACTACTGGCCTTCGACAGCCTGCAGTTCAACGTCTTAACAACTTGAGCCACCACAGCTCCTTTAGGTAGTAGTTGCAGAGTTTGTAGAAGATGTTTATCTTTTATGTACAATTTAGAATGATTGTAGATTACTGTAGTTCATGTTTTATGCTTGACTGGAAAAAAAAGAAAAGGAAATTATACACGGTTGCCATAAACCAACTGTAACTTGATGTCGGGAGGACGGTGTCAACGGCCCCCCGACTATGCGGGAAACATCCCCCTCAGTAGGAGAGAAGCAGGTGGAGATAGTCAGCGCCCCTTTCCCGGAGGAGCAGGGATCCTGGGCAAATATCCAAATAGAGGAGGGATATCCCCCCAGGGAGGAAAACAGGGAACAGCTGCCCACTGGGGTCACAGACAAGGAAACATTAGAACAACCCTTGGGTGGCAGTCCGACAGCCCGGCGGGGGAAGAACAGAGGGGTAGATGAATGGTGTCGGTACCTTAAGAGCTGGGTGTGGGGAACACGCGGGGAAGATGCTTGTAAACTTACTGAAATAAAGGAAACACAGGTGCACTCGAGGAAGAAGGATGGAGAGGTCAGATGACCACTGAGCTGGGTGATATAACCCGACTCGAGAATCGACCCTCCATGGGTTGTCAGAGGAGTGAGAGAGAGAACTCCGAATAGAGACCCATCACTGAGAGACCACCTGAACAGAATTTCAGATGAGAGCGTCATCCTGGCGTGGCCCCTCACCCCCGACTCTTATGGCGTCTTAGGGAAAACGGACAAATTGGTGGCCCGTACGGGGATTCCTACGATCCGGCCTCACTTACCCAAACCGCCTGGGTGGGACGCCCGACAAGGGAAACGCGGTAACATGGAAGCGAAGGGAGATGTGGGCGCCGGAGTCGGCCCACCAGCGTTTGACTTAGGACAATTTTCCCAATGGCTAGCCGAGCGTCAGGAAGGACTGATGCGCTCATGGATGAAGCAACAACAAGAGGCACAGGTAGTAATGATTCAAAACTTATCAAAAGCTTGGGAGGGGGCACGGACTAGTGCGAGCACAGGACTCCGGATTCCCCCGCCATTATTAACAAAGTTGACGGCAGAGGATGATATTGAAGCTTATTTAGAATCTTTCGAGAGAGCGGCAGAAATGGCCCAATGGCCTAAGGATCAATGGGCGTATATATTAGGACCTTACCTGACGGGGGGAGCACAAGCCGCCATGCGGGCTCTGCCTAAGACACAAGCATCCGATTATGATGAAATTAAGAAAGTGATATTAGATCGCTATGAGGTCACGGAAGAGACGTTTCGACAAAAACTGCGTACTCGCAAGTGGCAAGGCCAGGATAGACCCCGCCTTATAGTGGCTGAATTAAGAGAATATGCCCGGAGATGGTTAACGCCTAAAACAGATGGAGAACGAACTATAGTTGAAAAGATAGTTATGGAACAGGTGGTGTTAATATTACCAGCTGAAATGAAGTTATGGGTACTCAGGTCAAAACCCGCCACCCTGGAAGCTGTAATCAATTTACTTGATAATTTTCTAGCAGCCGAAGGAGGGCGTAAAGGAACAGAGGTTGTCAGAATGGGTAGACCCACACCAAACACCGGAGGAGGTCGGGCATTAGGACCCGAGCAAGTAGGTAGACCCGGCAGGGCGCGACGGCCGTCGCAAGGAAGAGGGTCCGAGTTTTCAGGACGAGGAGGAGCCACCGTAAAGGGGCCCTCCATGCACGACCTTCAGAGTGGGACTATGGAAAGCCCAGGAGAATTGATACGCATGCCAACTTCCAAAGGCCCCTGTTATTCCTGTGGGCAAATGGGCCATTATCAACGGGACTGTCCGATGATGGAATGCGAGGCCTCCTGGAGTAGGAGTTGGGCGGTTTGGGCTCCAAATGGAGGGTGGGAGCCTTTCACGACAAAAGTGCAAGTATATGGGCAAGAGTATGAGGCTTTGTTAGATTCCGGGAGCTCCCTTTCAATGGTCCGGTCTGACTTAATACCCGGATATATACAACCCCGTAGGTGGATGCCCATATTATGCTTTTCCAAGCATCAGCACTCATGGCCCATAGTGAAGATTCCCATGCTAATAGAAGGGGAACCGGTGTTAATGGAGGTGGCTCGGGTAACGACGTTACCATGCCCGGTGTTACTGGGCCGCGATTTAGTGGCCTTTAGGCACTTGATGCATAAGGCAACCACTCCGGGAGACGGAATGGGCCTCGGGGCTACAGCGGTAGAACGTCGGCAGGAAGATGAAGAAGATGAGAGTTCGGAGGAAGCTGACCCCTCAACCCATACCGGATCGGTAAGTACATGGGTCCAAGATCCCCAGTTCCATCGAGCCCAGGAGGAGGATCCCTCTTTAGAGGGGGCAAGGAGAAAAGGGGCGGAGATAGAAGGAGAAATCCGAGACGTGAGAGCGTCTGGACGCTTGCCCAGAATTGTTAAACAAGGAGGCATTTGGCTTAGGCTGGTGAAAGGAGCCGCTCCAGGGGAAGAGTTGCAACAGTTGTTACTGCCAGCTCGTTATCGGGATGAGGTCTTAAAAAAAGCGCATGACCATGAATGGGCCGGGCATCAAGGCTCACAGAAGACGTTATCCCGTATACTGCAACATTTCTTTTGGCCAGGAATGTATCAAGAGATTCAACAGTATTGCAGAGCTTGCCCACAGTGTCAAGTGCATAGTAATCAGAAACCCTTGAAAGCCCCTTTGCAACCTCTTCCTGTGGTGCGAGAACCTTTTTGTAGGATAGCTATGGACTTTGTAGGCCCCTTAACACGAACACCTCGAGGAAATAGATACCTATTGGTAATAGTTGATTACGCCACCCGCTATCCGGAGGCGTTCCCTATGAGATCAATGAAAGCTTCAGGCGTTTCTAAAGTACTGTTTCAACTTTTTGCTCATTTTGGCATACCAAAAGAGTTAGTGACGGACCAAGGTGCTTCATTTAAAGCAGATCTAGTGAATCACCTGTGTAAATCTCTAGGTGTAAGGCAAGTGTTCACTTCTCTGTATCACCCCCAGACTGATGGGTTGGTGGAACGGTTTAATAGAACTCTAAAGGAGGCTCTAAGGAAAATGACTCAAGATAATCCAAAACAGTGGGATTTATTTATAGATCCGGTGTTGTTCGCCTTTAGGGAAACTCCCCAGGATTCCACCGGGTTTAGTCCCTTCGAACTGTTATTTGGACGCCAACCCCGGGGTATTTTGGAAATCATAAAAGACCAATGGGCCCAGAACCCTCAGCCACACCCGGCGGGTGACCTAGAAGAAAGGCGACAACGCTTGCAAATTATTCAACAAGAAGCCTTAGGGAACTTGGGTAAGGCCCAGAAACAACAAAAGAAAATCTATGACCAAGGTACTCGGCTCCGGTCGTTTAAAGAAGGAGACCGAGTCTTAGTGCACAGGTCAGCCTTCCAACCTATGGGAAACCTCATATGGCGGGGCCCTTTTCCGATAGAGAAAGTTTTAGGTCCGGTCACTTATAGAGTCAAATGTGGACGGGGGAAATTTGGAATACGAACTTTGCATGTTAACTTACTAAAACAATGGCACAGTAGGGATCCAGCCATTTCTGGGTTTCAGGTTGAAGAAGAGATAGCCACATTACCTCTCACCAGTGACGAAGAAGAAGAAGGGGTTTCTCAGGTAGATCAAGACTTAACCCTAGAACAACGACTACAACTGATACAGGTACTAAAGGATGTTCCTGGAGTTTTCTCTAAATTACCAGGCTACACTAGTAAGATAGAGCATGCTATTACAACAGAAGCAACACAGGTAGCACGGTCAATTTGGAGACCAATCCCCAGGGCCAGGTGGGAGGACGTGCGTAAAGAAACAGCCGAGATGCTACAAATGGGCATAATAGAACCCTCCCATAGTGCCTGGAGAAGTCCCGTGGTCTTGGTACCGAAACCTGATGGATCCATCCGGTTTTGTGTTGACTATAGAGAGGTTAATAAAGTGTCAAAATTTGATGCATACCCGATGCCTCGCACGGACCTGTTATTAGACCAGTTAGGTGAAGCCAAATACATATCGGCCTTAGACCTTACAAAAGGTTATTGGCAGATACCTGTCCGAGCAGAAGATAGAGAAAAAACGGCTTTCGCAACCCCAGATGGTCTCTTTCAGTTTATACGTATGCCATTTGGGTTGCATGGGGCAGCAGCTACTTTTCAGCGTCTAGTTGATACAATTCTACATCAGTGTCATCATTTTGCCGCTGCCTATATTGATGACATCATTGTGTTCAGCCCTTCATGGGAAGAGCATCTAAAACATGTGAAGCAAGTGCTTCTGGCAATTCAACAAGCTGGTCTAACCGCAAACCCAAAGAAAAGTCATATGGGGTTCCAAGAACTTAAATATCTAGGATTCATAATAGGGAAAGGCAAGGTTCGGCCTGTGGCCCCCCTCCCCCTATATTATCCTCTTTCTCTCCTCCTTGCCAACTTCTAGCATTTTTCATCTTCCCCTTCTTTGTTCTGACAATAAGCTGTGCAGTTTAGAACATCTGGACAGTAATGTCCCTCAGAACTAGGGACGGATTTACTAAAGAAACAATGGCCTCACCAACTACAATGGTCCGCAGACGCTACCCAAGCTTTTCAGGATCTCAAGGATGGGTTGTCCCACACGACTGCATTACGTAATCCTGATTTCTCCAAAAGCTTCTTGGTTCAGGTATAATGTCATAAAGTCCACCCTTCAAAGCAGCCATTTTCTCCAGGGGAGCTGATCTCTGTCAACTGGAGACCATTTGTAAAAGTGGGAGATCTCCAGGTCCCACCTGGAAGCTGGCAACCCTGCCCCCTATACTCCCCCCCTCCCAATCTCCAGATATTTCCCCATCTGGAGTTGGCAACTCCACACAGAACATATTTCCCACCATCTTCTCATCGAGAAATGCAGATGAATTTCTAGGAAGACCAAAGGATTCCCTGAAATGAAGGGGTCATTTCAAAGAAAAAGAGGTGCAGGAGCTCATTAGCATAACATTTGCATATGCCACACCTCCTGCCATCACCGGAAGTGCATCAGAAGGCAACACCCACCGCTCAGGCTCCACAGGACTGTTTTGAATTGCTAGCTATTGGGGTGGGGGGGACACACAGATCTGCCCTCACAGAGGAGGGAGAGCTTGTACCTGAATCAAACTTGGTCTTAAAGGTGCTACTGGACTATTTTGGATTGCTAGCTATAGGGGGAGAACACGCAGATCTGCCCTCACAGAGGAGGGAGATCTTGAACCTGAAGGTGGAGGGGGGCTTTGCAACTTACCTGGCTGCTTCTTGCTTTTTGTGGCCCGACTGAGGGCTGCTGGGAGCAGGGGGTGGGGCTTGTTGCATGTGCCCGCCCCCTGGGCTCCTTACTGCTGGAGCTCCGCTCCTGTGCGCTCCCGCAGGAAATAACCCCTGCCTGAAAGTAGTTTCTCACCACTCCATATCTCCGACCAGCCACCAGAGGTGAGTGGGACCGTATTACGGAGTCTATCAGCCATTTTTTTAAAAATAAGGATTGGTGTTTCAAGGGGACTGGAAATCTCCATGGAGGAAACGCCAGATAAAAAGACTAAATCTGTCACACAAATTGATTTTTTCCCCTTCCCCTGCGCAGCAAGATTCTGCTTTTAAGATGTCTCCCTGATAGGGAAATTAATTTTTCAAAATACTTAACGCTGTTCTAGGATGCTCTTGCCACCCCACGGAGAGCTATAAGACTCTTGTGTTGTACAGGCAGCGATTTGATTAGTGATCCCGGCCCGCACACCCCGGAAGGAAGACACACGACAAAATACGCGGGTTAAACTAGGCTCATTAAAAGACGGATCTGTAGAAACGTCTTAAGGAGGAGAGAGGAAGGGAGAACGTCTTGGCCAGTTGTGATACCTTGCTGACTTTTTGCTCCCTTCCCCCTTTCTGTTTCAGGACTCACAAAGCTTGGGCCTACCGATGCCAACCTCCAGGTGGGGCCTGGAGACCTCCCACATTACAACTGATGTCCAGAGACTACTGAGATCAGTCCCCCTGGAGAAATTGGCAGCTACAGAGGGGCAGTTAGAATTGCCAACTTTTGGTTGGGGAAATACCTGGTGATTTGAGGGTGGGCCTGGAGAAGGCTTTTGTCTGAGAAACAGGGGTCATTTCATAGAAAAAGAGCTAGGGGGACAACAAAAGTCCGCATGGTCAAAGCAATGGTATTCCCAGTAGTAATGTATGGCTGCGAGAGTTGGACTATAAGGAAGGTCGAGCGCCGATGTAGTAGAGATGGGACTACATAGATTTTCCTCTTTTTTATTCATATTTCTCTGGGTTTAATAGATTTATTATAGGCTTACCACTTTATTGGAATGTAATGAAGGCCTGTTATATAGAAGGCCTCTCTTCTTTGTGGGTCAGGGTATTTTTCCAGTTGATGTTAGCAGACAAGACAAGAGCATTCTTTTAGTATAGAAGAAGGTAGAAGGTTCATGGTTCTAATTGTTTAGGTTACAACTTCATAGTGTCTGGGTCAAAAAGGATCTTTTACTTGGTATCAGAGAAAAACACCTTTGTTTGGGTGAGAACAAGCCTTGGCCGATACAACTTAGGCCAGA
>NW_015175533.1:43000-46374 GCF_001447785.1 Gekko japonicus | reverse complement strand
TATCTTTATTGACTCTTCGCTATTTTTGTCACGGATCTTGTTTTCGGAATTCCGCTTCCTCCCGTGATCTCTCATTTTTGGCTTTGACTGCAGAACGGTGACATATATTAAACAGTGCCAAAATTGGTTGATGCAGCATTTAAATACCCTGAATATAAGCCTCATCCAGAGGCTGTATGTATGAAGACTAGAAGTTGCTGAGTCATAAATCATCGAGGTTCCAGTGAGGGATGACCGCCTGCTCGACTTCACCTGGTGCCTATAGCACTCTCCGGTCTGTGGTCCTAAGGAGGCCTGACTCAGACCTTGTATGTTTGACCTTGTCTGCCTCTGGGCTTCCTTTTGAACTCTGCTGCCTTCCCGTATTGTCATTGTTTGTCTTGCTGATGCCATTCTTTCAAGAGACTTGCCTTGACCTGAACTGGTGACAGGTTCCAAATACTGAAGTGACACCTCAAAGCACTTGAGATATCCACCTGACCTTCCACACAAGCAAAGAAATGGCCCTTAAGGCACAAGCAATAGATGGGAAAAAGCAACACTAGCTAAGACATCCAGTCAACTGACGGACAGCTGTACCTGGAGTCTTGACCTTGAAGCCACTTAGCTTAGGGAAAAAAGTTGTTATCTTCGAGAAGGTTAAAAAGTCCCCTTTCAAGGGACTCCGCCAACTCAATTCTTGCTCGACAGCCCAAGACAAGCATTGTGGTGAGAGGAGAGGTGATGGATTTCAGGAGAAAGTTTAATCAAAATTACGACAATAATAAAAAAGGAGAAAAAAACTGTAGATTTCATGCTAAAAAAAGACACGGCTCTGCTCTTATTTGCTCACTGTTGATTGTGTTGGAGGATAAATATTCCAATTACATAGTTTAAAAATTAGGACAACACACACTCAGTGGAGTATCAGTTCTCCAAATGAACAAATGAATGAATCATAGAATCACAGAGTCGGAAGGGTCCCCACAATCCATCTAGTCCAACCCCCTGCTCAATGCAGGATCAGCCTAGAGCATCCCTGACAAGTGTTTGTCCAGCCGCTGCTTCAAGACTGCCAGGGAGGGGGAGCTCACCACCTCCCGAGGCACCTGATTCTACTGTGGCACAACTCTGACTGTAAAAACGTTTTTCCTAATTTCCAGCTGGTACCTTCCCACATGAGAAGCACGCATGAGACGGGGATGCACATGTGAACTCAACAAGGTATGACCAGCTGTTTGCCTTGGAAGAGGCACCCCTCGCGCTCCATGGCTGGGGGCCCGCTACAGGGGCCCCAGGGGGTCCGGAATCATCCAGGACACCTCCCTCCCACCATACCACGGGACACATCTCACGGAGCTCTGAAGAGACGTGCCTGCCATTCGATTCGCCAGAACCGGATGGGCTACAGAGAGGAGAACCTACAAATCATGACTGTTTTTCCTATACAATGGGTAGGTTGGGTTGCCAACCTCCAGCTGGTGGCTGGAGACCTCCTGGGATTACAACAGATCTCCTGGTGATGGAGATCAGTTCGCCCTGGAGAAAAGGGCTCCTTTGGAAGGTGGACTCCATGGCCTTATACCCCACCGAGGTCCCTCTCCCCACTCTTTGTCCTCCCCAGACTCCACCCCCCAAATCATAGAATCATAGAATACAGGAAATTCACAAATACCTCCCCCACACCCCCAGCAATCCCTGTTCCATGGCCAGAAGGTCGCAAAAGACCTCCAAACTGGCCTGGAGAAAAATGGCTTCCTGTTCCCAAAGTGGTGGTCAGCATTTCCCTGGGCGTGTGAGGTCCTTTCCGCACTAGACCTTAAATCCTGTTCAATTCTGTCCCTGAACTTACATTCTACACTACACTCGAGTTTGTCCCTGTAATAATCTCTGGATATTCGCCCCACACTTGTCCTGGGATAAATGGATGCTGTCATAACCAGGGATAAATGCAAGGTATTGTGTTGCGAGTTGAACTCTGATAAAACCAAGAATGTGATCCAAGCACTGGTGTCCCGAAATTTCCAGAAATTCCCAGAAAATGTCCCGAAAAATTCTACACTACACTTGAGTTCGTCCCTGTAATAATCTCCGGTTTCGCCCCGCACTTGTCCTGGGATAAATGGATGCTGTCATAACCAGGGATAGATGCAAGGGATTGTGTTGTGAGTTGAACTCTGATAAAACCAAGAATGAAATCCAAGCATTGGTGTCCCGAAATTTCCAGAAATTCCCAGAAAATGTCCCGAAATTTCCCAACCCGAAGCTGTCAACCCTAATCATCTGGATTTATATTGACATTCCAGTGTAGGAGATGGAAAGCAGCAGAAACAAAGGGATGAGATGTGCGCGCCTAGCTGGCGTTTCGATTCAGGCAGAGGAAGGGGCCGGGAGGGAATTCCGAGAGCGGCATCCCGAGGGTTAAACCTGGAAGACTAGCAACAGGGGGAAAGAAAGCAATGCATTGGTGGGGAAATTAGTCAGCAGAGAAATGACAGGGAACTTCCTACACATGCTGTTCTGTCAGGCTGCACAGCGTCTTCTGCTTCAGAGGTAATTACATAGATTTTCTGTCTTGTACTTGCAAAAACATAGCCCAGCACTCCACCGCTGCTGGGAGTTCGGTGCTCGGGGGCGCCAGCTGCATGGGGCTGGGAAATGTTTACACAATTCCCTTTTTAAAAAAAAATAAAGATTTGTACTTTCCAAAGAGAAATCCACGAAAGGATTCGGTGGTCAGCAAAAGCTCCCCTCCAAAGGCCGATCAGACTTCCAGGGAGGCCGGCCCCTAGGATTCGCACCCAGTGTGCCTGCCATGTTGGTCTGCAATGGAAGAGAAAGATCAGAGCCTAGCAGCACCTTAGAGATGAAGAAGAAGAAGAAGAAGAAGAAGAAGAGGAGGAGGAGGAGGAGGAGGAGATTGAATTTATACCCTACCCTTCACTACTCAAAGGTGTCTCAAAGCAGCTTACAATTTGGGGTGTGCAAAAATAATAATAATTGGCTCGATTCAGTTCAGCCGAATCGGGCCAAATCTGTTTCGGCTGGCCGAATGACCCCTGAATGCCACTTTCAGCCATTCAAGCCGATTGGGGTCTCATTTGGTCAGCCGAATCACTTTCGGTGCCTGGGCAAGCCAAGGCAAGGAAGTTAAACTGCCCTTCAGGGAATGCCGCCTCTACAATGCGATTTGCCTTCCCTTCAGTGAAGGGAGCCCGCTGCTTTCCAAACTAGCCCTTCCCCGCCTACCCTGGCCCGCTTGCCAAGGCGGACAAGCCAGGGAAGCCAGAGAGACAGCGGGGAAGCATTTAAATGCACATCCCGAACCGAATGCCCATCCCTACTTACAATCCCTTTCCCTGTGAGGTAGGTGGGGCTAAGAGAGCTCTCTTCTT
>NW_015175533.1:37432-41860 GCF_001447785.1 Gekko japonicus | reverse complement strand
TCTTAAAGGTGCCGCTGGACTGTTTTGGGCTGGGGGGCGGGGGGAGCTCTGCAACATCCTTGGCTGCTTCTTGCTCTGACTGAGGGCTGCTGGGAGCAGGGGGTGGGGCTTGTTGCGTGTGCCCGCCCCCTGGGCTGTTTACTGCCGGAGCTCCGCTCCTGTGCGCTCCTGCAGGAAATGACCCCTGCCTTACGGTAAGAGTCATATATAATTTTAGACTCCTACTTTCTTCCAGTCCAGCTAACGCAATCTGAAAATCCGCACCTTTCTTTTTTTCTGCCCGCCCCCAAGATCCAGCATTCTCCGAAGTGTTTTTTTTTCTGCCCCTCCTGCTAGCTGAAGGTTGTCATCTTCCGAAAGCTGGAGCGAAATACCAAACCCATTAAGGAAACCTTCTGGAAACTAACACCACTCAAAAATGATGTAAGGGAAGCAAGTTTCCTCCTTTTAAAAGTGGAGCGACCAATAAGCGAGGGAGATGGAAAGCAAGAATGAATCACAGCAGAAAAGCAAGAGCAAATTGTGAAGATCAAAAGAAACAGAGAGGGAAATAATGGATTGCTGTCTGGAAAGGGCTCACAGCTGGCTAGATATCCTGCTCTAGAGAAGGAACTACACGAATCTCTGAGAATCACCCTTTGATTGAAAAACTGGGAGTCGCACCTTTGAACAAAAATGTTTGCTTTATGGCGTGCTCAAAATTGTTCTAAAGAGACACTGCAAAAGTTTCCGAGAATATCCAGATTTCAGAATTGATTCCAGAGATCTCTGGGCATATGTAGAAAGGTCCAGGACCGACTATAAATTGGAGCTCCAACTATGATAATTAAAGTTGGTCGACAATGTATGAAAACTGAGAATTTGGCCCAAACTTCATTTGAGATGGAATTGAGCACTATCCTGTACTGAAGCTGATTTCACTTTGAGCGGTTTTGTCCATCATCTTACATTCAACAAAGTCCTAATTAGAGTGGAACAAATTTCAATCCAACCAGCAGGGCCATCCCAAACAGATTTTTTTTGTATTGTGTGTGTGTGTGTGTGTGAGTCTCCACCTGGAAGTCACAATGACCTTTGGTTGACTGACCCCTAGTGTGGGCCAGGAGGATTCAGAAAGGAGGCTGTCCTCCCGACTTGGTATTCCAAGGAAGTCTCCCATCCAAGTACTAACCACAATAGACCCTTCTTAGCTTCCGAGATCTGATGAGATTGGGCTTGCCTGGGCTATTCAGGACAGGAACCTCCAAAGGAAGTTTAGAAAAATAATTGAGAGGCCAAGGTTAAAAACATAAGTAAGTGTACAAAGGAGTGTTTATTACAATGACCTAGTAGGGGCCCAAATGAAGCCTCATAAAATGTACACTGGCCCCGGTCACACGGGCTGGATATCGCGGGGGGGAGGCGTGGCTAATTGCCCCGGTGCAGTTTGATCCGCGATTATGCGATCAGATGTGCCGGCGGCACACCACGGGTCCGTCCCTCCGCGCCAGCGGGTAAACGAAGGTGGCGATCACACGATGATCCTGCAGCGTGGCAAAGAAGCAGCACGGCGCGATCACACCAGCAATGGCTAGGAGCCACTTTAGTGTTTTTTTAAAACGGCACTTTCGCTTTCCTCTTTGTGCGCATGCGCCGTTGGGTGCTTGTGTGCATCTTGTGGAGACTTGGGGGGGAAAAACCCTGTTTGCAAAGGGACATGGGCGGGCGCTGGATGCCACCACTGGAAACGCAATCAGACGCCAGCCCTTGCCCCGCGGTTTCCGGAAACTAGTACCTCCAAGGTACTAGTTTTTAACCGCACATCTTCAGAGGGAAGCCTCGGGTTCATCACGGGAGCTCTATACTTCCCAGATGTTGCGGTGTGATCACGCCCAGAAAATCCGCCTATCTTCCATCTCTGTAGCGTGGCTAATGCTCCGTGTGACCGCAGCCCTAGTTTATTAAAGAAGAAATAAACACTGATAGAAAAGAGGAGTGGGAGAGAGGCTCAACTCACCGACTAACTGTTGCGAGAGACAGGAAGGAAGTGCGAGGGCTCAGTTGGAGCAGGAAGTCTCCAAAGAGCCAATCAGGAGACAGGAAAGTCTTCACTGGGAAATGTGGACAGTCTCTAATCTAGCTATGCTTCTTCCTCAAGAACAAATGTAGAGTCCAGTGGCACCTTTAAGACCAACAAAGGTTGATTCCAGGTCTGAGCTTCCATGTGCATTTCCAAATACATTGGAATGGAAGGAAAGGTTTGAACTTATAGACAGGGACTGGTAGCTTTGAGTTTAAATCTGAACCTTACCTACCATTCCAGTGTATTTGAAAAACGTGTGCCTTGCACACGAAAGCTCAGAACTTGAATCAACCTTTTTTGGTCTTAAAGGTGCCGCAGGACTCTAAATCTGTTCTATTGCTTCGGAGCAACACGGCTGACCGCCTGGATCTTAGTTCTACAAGCTCATCCTTTCCAGGTTTACCAGCACCTGCAACCTCCATTCTGTTGCAGAAGCATTTCGGTAGAACTTGTCCTTCATATTTTTTTGTTTTCCGATTTTATACCAGGCCCCACCTGGATGGATCTTCCTCAAGTCGGTACACTATGGACCTTGTCTATTCCAACAAGCACCGCCACCACTACAGGTGGCCAGCAGTGGTACTACCATTCCCACCCAGATGATAAAAAAAGACCTGCTCTGAATCCAAGCTGGCCTGATAAAACAGCTCTGGCCTGGCACTTTATATTCAGGCGCAGGCCCACCTGCTTGACTGTCTGTCAATCTGTGTGCTTATCCGTATGCTCAACGGCCTGCATATCTTCCCGCCGGAGTTTCATCCACCTGCTCGGCCACCTGTGCTTGCCTGTTAGCCAACAGCCCAGAGACACTGTCCAAGTGGAAAAGAGGCTCAGAATTCACGTGGAAGGTTGGAGTGAGCAGAGTGGGAAGCTGGGATGCGAAAAGCACAAAAGAACTCAAAGCATATCTATATATCTAAAAGCCAAGTTGACCCCTCTGTGTGGATATCTAAATCTGCACATCGGGGGCACGGCAGGGAGATTGTCCTGCACACTTCGGGCAGCCCCCAGGGATGCAGAAAAAATCTGAAAAGTTTTAAAAACAATACGGGGGAGACTTAAATCCCCCCCAAAAGTAAAAGAGTGTTCCCTGCACATGTGCAGAGAACTCTCTGTCCATAGGGGGGGTCGGTGGGCCCAGCAGTTGGGAGCCACTCAGGGCTTGCCGCCAGTGCCGGGGCGCTGCAGGAGAAGGCTCGGTGGGCCCAACGGCTGGGAGAAGAGAAGAAGAAGAGAAGAGATTGGATTTATACCCCGCCCTTCACTTGGAGTCTCAAAGCAGCTTACAAACTCCTTTCCCTTCCCCTCCCCACAACAGACACCCTGTGAGGTAGAAGAAGAAGAAGAAGAGATTGGATTTATACCCCGCCCTTCACTTGGAGTCTCAAAGCAGCTTACAAACTCCTTTCCCTTCCCCTCCCCACAACAGACACCTTGTGAGGTGGGTGGGGCTGAGAGAGCTCTGACACAAACTGCTCTTTCAGGAACAGCTGTGCCAGAGCTTGTGACTGACCCAAGGTCACATCAGCAGGTGCAAGTGGAGGAGTGGGGAATCAAACCCGGTTCTCCCAGATTAGAGTCCGCACACTTGACCACTACACCAAAGTGGCTCTCAACCGGAGCCACTCAGGCCTCACCGCCGGTGCCTGGGAGGAGCAGGACGAGGGGGCAGGGGATTAGGATTGGTGGGCCCGATGGACGTGGGCCTCGCTGTCGGTGGTGGGGGGGTTGGGGGAGAATTGGCGGACCCAGGCCTCACCATCGGTGCTGAGGGGGTGGGGGAGAAGGGGAGAATGGTTGGGGGAGAAGACTCACCTGTGGCTGCTTCCTCCTCCACATGGAGCTCCTTCTCCCCCCCCGCGAGTATCATGGGTCCCCACTTCTTGTGAAGTCTTATTGTTGTGAAAGGGTTAGGTGAGATAGAATCTGGCTTAGAATGGGGATATGAGGCCAACTGGGGTCAGTGCTGAAGATCAACCTAAGAAGGGGGGAATATTGCCGTTTGACCGGCGCTTTCCTGATCTTTGGGCGATTCTGCATCTGTCATTCACTCCACATTTTCTCAACACTGAGGAAAAGGTGCCGCTCAAAACCACATTCGAATACCCCGGGGCCATGCCATACTCACTGTGAAGTCACTTCTGAACGGCCATGAATCTATGCAGAAGGTACCATAAAATCCAACGATCAAAGGAAGTGAAAACAGCATGCAATGCAGAGAAGAAAAAGAAGAGGAGAGATTGGATTTATACCCTGTCCTTCACTACCCAAGGGAGTCTCAGAGTGGCTTACAAACTCCTTTCCCTTCCCCTCCCCACAACAGACATCATGTGAGGTAGGTGGGGCTGAGAGAGCTCTTCTGAGAA
>NW_015175533.1:34651-37403 GCF_001447785.1 Gekko japonicus | reverse complement strand
GTGGAGGAGTGAGGAATCAAACCCAATTCTCCCAGATTAGAGTCCGCACACTTAACCACGACACCAAACTGGGGAGGGGAATTTCTGTACCAAGGTGGGTTTGGTAAAACAATGGAGGGAAAAGCCAGTGCTGAATCTAGGCTTGCCAAGTCCCCCCGGGGGGCGGGGAAACCCCCACCCCAGAGGCCCGTTCCCTGCCGCCGGCGGATCGGGCCCTGGGGGGAACCCCACCCCGACGTGCACATCTCCCGGAAGTGACGTGATGACGCCGGGCACGCTGGGGGTGGGGCCACGATCATCTGAGGGAAAACTCTATGGTTTTTATGTCAGCTTTGACTTGATGGCATGTTCCACATCACCAAGCAGGAGTTGGAACCTGTGACTCTCTGATGCTCCAGGTACTTTTCTAGCAAACTCTGTAACGGCAAAGTCCGCAGCATCACCATTTCATATGAAGCCCGGATGGTTCCTTTAGTAAGCACTCAGTTCTCCTGGCTTGGTCTTCTGATCCATGCCCTCATCACCGTAGATGACTGGATAAGGCAACCCATCTGATATTGATGTTTTAAGAAGTTCAGCACAATATACATCTAACCATTTTCTTGATGAGCATAACTACATTTGCCACCTGTAGCACCTTAAAAACTAACAAAATATGTGGCAGGGTAGGAGCTTTCATGAGTCACGGCTCACTTCTTCAAAGATCTGAAGATGTGAGCAGTGACTCATAAGACCATAAGAGAGGCCAATGTTGGATCAGGCCAATGGCCCATCCAGTCCAACACTCTGTCACACAGTGGCCAAGAATACCAGGTGCCATCAGGAGGTCCACCACTGGGGCCAGGACACTAGAAGCCCTCCCATTGTTGCCCCCCCCCCCAAGCACCAAGAATACAGTGCATCACCTGCCCCAGCCTGAGAGTTCCTAATTATACCTTGTGGCTAATAGCCACTGATGGACTTCTTCTCCATATGTTTATCCAGTTCCCTCTTGAAGCCATCCATGCTTGTAGCTGCCACCACCTCCTGTGGCAGTGACTCATGAAAGCTCCTCCCCTGCCACATATTTTGTTAGTCTTTAAGGTGCTACTGGACTCTGGCTCATTTCTATTGCTATGACAGACTAACACAGCTACCCATCTTGATCTACATCTGCCACTGATAGCGTCTGATGGCTGTTAGTGTACATCACTTCTGGGTTTTACCATAGAGTTTTTAATGACCCCTCAAGTTTCCGATTGTCACTTCCGGGTTTCACCACAGAGTTTTTGATGATTCCTAGAGCTACCAATTGTCACTTCCCGGTTGTACCCGGGAATGAGGTCATGGCGTCAGCAACACTGCCAAAGTCACACACACCCATGTCCACACCCCACAACCCTTCCACTGGTTGTCGAGTTTGGCAACCCTAAACATATCCTAGCATTGCCTTTATTTTCCTCTCTACTTCTACATAATATTACAGAAATCGGTACGATTGCTGTGATTTTTTTTTATTGTTATTATTCCCTGGGGAAAAGACATCGAACAAATCTCGTGAATTGAAAAGATTGATCCCTCTGTGCTTTGAACTGAAATAAACAGCCGTCGCCAAACAATGACATTCATAAAATATACAGAAACGGCACTTTGTTTTCCAGGCATACCTCCCACCCCTCCTTATACCTTCATAATCAGCAGTGTTGTAATGCTATCTAAACAAGCGCACACATAAAGAAACAAACTTAGATCAATAGCAATAATTTGACACACGCACACCCCCCATTCTCTGCGAAAACATCAATAGCAGAAAAGGCAGTGTGGCTAGCTGGAGGAGAGAAAAAATAGACTCGGTAGAAAGCGCTGGCAGAAGATTAAATAACTGCATGTCAGATGGAAGAAGGGGGGGTGGAATTCAATGAAAAGCGAATGCATATCCGTGATGTACTGGTCGCCGTAGCTAAATTGTTTGAGATTTGTAATAAAAAAAAAAATTATCTTCCTCTTCCAGTCGTTCAATTACATTTTGGACTAGATGTCTGCTTTTCAAATATGTACCATCTTTTCTATCTTCGACGCAGAGGCTATTGAAAGGCAAGCAAACAGGAAATGGGGTGCGATGTGAAGTCAAACCGGGGGAAAAAACCCAACAATCTCTTTGCTGTTGCTTTCTGCTTTCTTCGACTGCACATCCCTAGGTGGTTTCTGCTTCTCTGGTTCTTTTGTCCCACGGGCTGACAAAACATCAGCCAGAGAATAACTGGATTGGCTTCAAATGGCTGCCGATGGTGGCAGTTCAGAGCGGATTCATTCCAAAGTTGCCCGAAGGAAAAGAACGGGACAGCGCTGGGAGTTCTTGAAGGATTGCTGATGGCCCAGACTAGCCTGATCTCATCAGATTTCAGAAGCTAAGGAGGGTCAGCCCTGGTTAGTCCTTGGATGGGAGACCACCAAGGAGTTGCTACGCAGAGAAAAGAAACGGTAAACCACCTCTGTCCTTCTCTGTCCTTCAAAACTCTACAGAGGTACCATATGTCTTCCCACCAGGGGTCATTTCCTGCAGAAGAGCACAGGAGCGGAGCTCCGGCAGTAAAGAGCCCAGTGGGTGGGCACATACAACAAGCCCCACCCCCTGCTCCCAGCAGCCCTCAGTCAGAGCAAGAAGCAGCCCAGGTAAGCTGCAGAGCTCCCCTCACCCCGGCCCCCTGGCCAAAAACAGTCCAGTGGCACCTTTAAACCAGGTTTTATTCAGGTACAAGCTCCCCCTCCTCTG
>NW_015175533.1:25839-32978 GCF_001447785.1 Gekko japonicus | reverse complement strand
GGTACAGAGGAAGACAGAAAAAGTTGTATAATTATCAATTGCAATTTATGATGCCTCCCCTCATTCAGGCAACGGTGCCCGGCTCATAATAAAACCAGGTGTTATGTGCAGTAGATATTTGTATAACGGTCTGATTTCTTGCAAACTCCATCAGTTTTTACTGAAGTTCAGCAGCTCTGGGACAACTCAGGATCTCCCTGGAATATTCTCCAAGAATCCTGCACCAGCCTCTTTAGGGAGGAGGCTCAAGTGGTGAAGACGCCGAACTGCAGACCGGAAGGTTGGTAGTTCAGCTGTTCGAGACCCGAGTGCCGCATGACGGAGTAAGCTCCCATCTCTGGCCCAAGCTCCTGCCAACCTAGCAATTCGAAAGCAAGAAATTGCAAGTAGATAAATAGGTATCGCTTCGGTGGGAAGGTAACAGTATTCCGTGTGTCTCGGCATCTAGTCATGCCGGCCACATGACCACGTAAACATCTTCGGACAGCGCTGGCTCTTCGGCTTGGAAACTGAGATAAGCACCGCATCCCTCGAGTCGGATTCAACTAGCTTTCGAGCAAGGGAAACCTTTACCTTTACCTGCCTAAATAAAATGAGGCTCATGCGATTAATTTAAATGACACGGAATTAATGCAATTTTGTGGATTCCTGGTTTTTTTTGTGAAAAAGGCCGTGCTTTTTAAAAACACTTTGTCTTACATTCCTCCCACCCCCCGTCCCAGGCTCCTATCTCTGTGCTTTTCTTTGTGTGTGTGAGTGGAAGTTCTCCGAAGCATATTTACACTCCTCCAGAGAATGTATTGGCATAATGCAAATATTAATACAGGAAAGGGGATTTCTACCACTGGCCACGGCTTGCGGAGAAAATCTACATATTCATGCTTATTTTGATGTTCCCAGGGTCTCTCGGGCACATGGTAAACAGATCAAGGCGAATGAAGAATTCGACATTCTGATGTGGAACCTACCATGCTTGTGCCCAATACATCGGAGAGGTTTTGTTCAGATTTTATCCTCCTTCAAAGAACTCTCAAGTCACAACAAGGTCAGGGAAAACACGGTCTACACTCGACAAAGGTCTTGGGAAGACAAGCTCAGCCCCCCAAGAGTTTGTTCCAATTTGTTCGCCCGTGATTCCAGATTGCGAGACTCCCCCCTCCATCACATAAATCAGCAGGGTCTGGAAAACATGACAATGAAGTTCCCTTTCAGCATCTGTGCTCCTCAGGAAGTGGAAACAGTGTTATCTCCCTCCCCCTTCTCTGTACTGATGTTTATAGGGCTATGGACTATAGAGCTTTTGGGTGTTTTCATTTGAAGTGACATCACCAGACAATGTATGCTGTGATGGTTAGATTGCGGATTAGGGTCTGGGCAAGCCCGTAGCTTATAGTGGTATAGTGGTAGTATAGTGGTAAGTATCCCCGCCTGTCACTGGACAGGTTCGATTCCCGGACGAGGACCCAAGGAGCTGCGGTGGCTCAAGTGGCTAAGACACTGAACTCCAGGCTGTGGAAGGTCAGTAGTTCAGCAGTTCGAGACCCGGGTGCCGCATGATGGAGTGAGCTCCCGTCTCTAGTTCCAGCTCCTGCAAACCTAGCCGTTCGAAAGCAAGAAATTGCAAGTAGATAAATAGGTACCACTTCGGTGGGAAGGTAACAGCGTTCCGTGCGCCTTGGTGTTTAGTCACGCCAGCCACATGACCACGGAAACGTCTTTGGACAGCGCTGGCTCTTCGGCTTTGAAAAGGAGATGAGCACTGAAACCCTAGAGTCGGATTCGACTGGCTTTCGAGCAAGGGAGACCTTTACCTTTTACCTAAGCCCGTAGCTACAGTGGGGCATTTTGGGGGCCCGCCCCCTTAAATAAAAGCCCTTCCCCACAAATAGAAGAAGAGAAGAGACTGGAGTTATACCCTGCCCTTCACTACCAAAGGGGTCCCAGAGCGACTTACAATTTCCCTGCCCTTCCCCTTCCCACAACAGACACCCTGTGAGATAGGTGGGGCTGAGAGAGCTCTTTTGAGGATGGCTTTTGAGATAACTTGTGACTGATTCAAGGTCACACCAGCAGCTTCGTGTGGAGGAGCGGGGAATCAAACTCGGTTCTCCCAGTACACCAGACTGGCTGCACCAAATAGCCATGCATGTTTCCCAAAGGCTCATGGGAATGCTTTTGAAAGACTCACTGTGACCTAGGCGGTCTACAGCGGGACTGGGCTAGGAGAAAGGAGGATCCTTGGAGATGTATTGAAGGTGCCACTCTAAATTTTCTTGCCCTGTGGAAGGGAAATCAAAAGGCATTGAAATTCCTTCTGAAGACAATTCAATGTCCTTTTAACCTTTCCCACCCCCAGGAACTGACACGTTCACTGCTCTGTGCCTTGAAAGGAAGGGCTAGAAACAAGCTTGGATCCTCCCCCTTTAAAGACAAGCCTAAGGTTAATTTAGTTAACTGTAATTGAACTGCTTAATTGAAAATTTAAATGCCCCACAAACAAACAAATAAACAAAATTCCTGGCTGTATAGGCCTGTCCTTCAAAACTTGCTGTCTCTCAGCCTGACCTCCCTCACAGAGGTTCACTGTTCTGTGCCTTGAATGGAAGGGCTAGAAACAAGCTTGGATCCGCCCTCTTTAAAGACAGGCCTAAGATTTATTTAGTTAACTGTAATGTAACTGCTTACTTGAAAATTTAAATCCCCCACAAACAAACAAACAAAAAATCCTGGCTGTATAGGCCTGAGTCTGGGAGACCTGGGTTCAGATCCCCACTCTGCTGTGAAGCTTTCTCGCTGTCTCTCAGCCTGACCTCCCTCACAGGGTCGCTTGTGAAGACAAAAATCATGGGGAGGGAGACGCAGGTTTGCTGCCTTGAAAACCTTGGGTGAAAGGTGGGATGGAAACATCCTGGGCAGGTAAATGATCCATGTGAAAGTTAATAGGGTTGCCAACCTTAAAGTGGCAACTGGAGATCTTCCACAGTTGAGAAACTCTATACCAGGGGTGTCGAACTCCTTTGCTATGAGGGCCGGATCTGACATAAATGAGACCTTGTCGGGCCAGGCCACAAGTGTCATAAAACATAATGCCAGGTAGCAGAGAGATACACTTTATAAAAGACACAAACACAAAGGGTGTTTTTTGTTTGTTTTATTTAAAATAAAAACATGCTTAAAACATTAGCACTCTTGCAGTATTTTGTTTATTTAACAGTGTCTGAGAACTGACACCTCTTGCTCTGAATTATTGCATCAAAATGTCTGTGCTGTTGCAATCTTGAGTATGCTGTTCAGGTGTGTATCTGTAAGCTGCAAACCTACGATGACGCAGCAGCAGCAGCACTGGAAGATGAAACAGAAGACAGACAGTTCCACTGCTGGCCTGATTGAAGCCTTCCGGGGGCCTCATCCGGCCCTTGACCACATGTTTGACACCTCTGCTCTATAGCGTTTCTGGAGATTCCTAGAACTACCTATGCCACTTCTGGTGGTGTTGTTAGCCAAATTGCCTTAGATTGTTACTTAATATGGGGACATGATCTCGCTGAAGGCAATAGGCAGTTTAGGGAGCAAGCACCTATGTATACAGGGGTCCCACCTCTTCTAGACGCACCAGAAATAGACTCTGAGACTGACTTTGATATAAAATGATTCTGTTTACTGAAGATTGCATCACAAGCATACAGTAACACAAGCACACTCACAATGACACAAGTCTAGGAAAATTAGAGAGGGATATAGCACATTAGCATAAGCAGGATGATCGTTGAGGGGCAATACGTTACCTGTTCTGGGTGGAATGAAGCAATTCTTAGGAGAAATGATGGAGACTATGGGTAAGGGGATCATGTCCTGAGCCAGCAGAGACATGTAGGGGCTCTTGAAAGCATAAAACCAAGAGTTGTAGGGTGGGTTATAGGTCAGAAGAAAGGGAGATAGATAGATAGATAGAGCTCTACCTCTTGTGTGTGTGTGCCCCCTTTTATGAGGGGGCTTGAGGGGTGGGCTTGGCTTGGCCACCCCCTTTGGCACACCTCCTGTCAGTCTGTCCCCAAAAGCATGCTGATTGGTACTGGGTCCAGGGGGAATGGTCTAAGGGGATGGACAATATTGATATCTTTAGTACCAGCAGGTCTAGGCACTGGCGCCTGGAGGGATTATGACTCTTAGGTGAGAGCCATTGTTCCCAGATTGGCTTATGGTTGTGGTTTTGGCTAGGTGAGATATTAGGAGGAGGAAGAGGACGTTGTCTACGTGACAGGAAGAGAACTCTTCATGGAGTTTTAAGTCCCCTTTCCTTGGTCTTCTGTCCTGGCATGGCAGTGGCCTGGCTTTACACGTGGCTGGGGAACTGGTCCATCTTACTGCCGGTAAGAGGGTAGGTGACAGGCAGGAACCATAGGCACATCATCTCAAAGAAAGGCTTCCTTCTTCTGGGTATGTGTCTGTAGTGGCATCACTTGGAGTCACCTTACAGTTCAGTCCCCTTTTGCACACAGCTAGCAAGGTCCAGTTCTTACCATTTATGAACCAGGAGTCCATAGGAGCGCTTCCAGCACCTTGCAGGGCAACAGTGTTGATATTGTTGTTGTTTACTGGAAGTGACATGACACCAAAGCTAGCATCATCCCCCCCCCCATATCTCCACCCACAGCCTTTGCTGTTTGCCTGGCACTCCTACTCAAACTTGAGCTGTGACAGTGGAAGTATGCAAGGGAAGGTGGCACAGAGGTGAGCAATGACTCATGAAAGCTCCTGCCCTGTCAACATATTTTGTTGAACTCTTAGTCTGGACCCTTGCTCTTTTCTACGGCTGCAGACAGACTAACACGGCTCCCCATCTTGATCTATCTCCAGGATAAAGTTTGTGTGCTTTAGGTTGAGAGATACGTAGAGCTTTTGGGGGTGGAGACTGATGAGGGCGGGGCTTGGGGAAGGGAGGGACGTCAATGGGGTATAATGCCATAGAGTCCACCTTCCAAAGCAGTAGGGCTTTTTATTAAAAATAACATCTAACCATTTTCTTGATGAGCATAACTACATTTGCCACCTGTAGCACCTTAAAGACTAAGAAAATATGTGGCAGGGTAGGAGCTTTCATGAGTCACGGCTCACTTCTTCAGAAGTCTGAAGATGTGAGCAGTGACTCATAAGAACATAAGAGAAGCCAGTTTTGGATCAGGCCAATGGCCCATCTAGTCCAATACTCTGTCACACAGTGGTCAAAAACACCAGGTGCCATCAGAAGGTCCAGCAGTGGGGCCAAGACACTAGAAGCCCTCCCACTGTTGCACCAAGAATACAGAGCATCACTTGCCCCAGCCTGAGAGTTTCTATCTATACCTTGTGGCTAATAGCCACTGATGGACCTCTGCTCCATATGCTTATCCAATTCCCTCTTATAAGAACATAAGAGAAGCCAATGTTGGACCAGGGCAGTGGCCCATCCAGTCCAACACTCTGTGTCACACAGTGGCCAAAAATACCAGGTGCTATCGGGAGGTCCAGCAGTGGAGCCAGGACACTAGAAGCCCTCCCACTGTTGCCCCCCCCCCAAGCACCAAGAATACAGAGCATCCCTTGCCCCAGCCTGAGAGCTCCTATCTATACCTTATGGCTGATAGCTAAGTAAAGCTATTAGTAAAGTTCTGACTGGACATCCTTTTAACCTACTCATGTTCAAGGGGTCCCACTGGAAGAGTGCACCGACACTCTTAAAACAGGGCAGTTTCTTTCAAAATCCTCCTGCCGCAACAAAGCGTATCATTAATTGAAAAGAATCTGCAGATGCGGGGAGTTGAGGGTCCATTCCACCACATGCATGGCCTGATATTGGAGCCATCTCTCAAAAAGAGGAAACAGGAAACCTCCAAACATCTGTTGGACTTCTGTTCAAATGCGGCCATTTTTTATTTTTAATGAACGTTAGAATTCCTTATAAGCAAAGTTGCTTTCCTTTAATGACGTGCTTAGCTCAAAAGCCTGACTGCTGAAAGCACAAACCTCACTGAGACCGTCTTGTCCCCCAGATATGAAAATAAAATGAGGGGGGGGGAACTATCACTTTTTATATCCCTGCATCCAGCTTTAGTTTTAGACACAGCTAGACACTCCAGAAACAAGTGGAAACCTCCAAACATCTGTTGGACTTCTGTTCAAATGCGGCCATTTTTTATTTTTAATGAACGTTAGAATTCCTTATAAGCAAAGTTGCTTTCCTTTAATGACCCTGTTCTCGTGCTTAGCTCAAAAGCTTGACTGCTGAAAGCAGAAACCTCACTGAGACCGTCTTGTCCCCCCGATATGAAAATAAAATGGGGGGGGGGAAACTATCAGTTTTTATTTCCCTGCTTTAGTTAGAGACACAGCTAGACACTCCAGAAACAAGTTCTCCCTCTTTGCGTTTCTGTGCCGCAAAAGGAACACCAGTTGGAGTTGTGCCAGTTGTTAAATGTCCCGCCAAGGTGGCTATTGGTTGGGGCTGGGGGATCCAGGATCCGAAGTTTCCTTTGTTTTCAGATCCAAGCTCTGGCCTGTCCGCGGACCCCTGGAGGCGGTCCACGTACATAACGCGACGGTACCCGTGTGCTTTCTCCGTTGTGGTTCCTGCCTTGCTGAACCATCTGCTCAAGGAGGTCAGGAAAACTCGTCTCTCCGGGCCTTCTGCAAACTTTGCAAAACTGAACTATTCAAGAGGGCTTTTCTTAACAGGTAATAGGATTGCGCTGCACAAAATCGTTCACCAACTTACGTGGATAATATGACTAGGGACCGTGGTCTACACTGCTATGTATTGATTTTATTTTATTTGTTAAATTTCTACCCCGCCCTCCCGCCGAAGCAGCTCAGGGCGGCTAATTGTAAGTAGGATCCTTTTATGTGATTTCTGTACTGCTTAATGTGACATGTGAATACTTATGCTATCCTTCTGTTCTTTCTGAGAGCCAGTTTTGGTGTAGGGGTTAAGTGCGCGGACTCTAATCTGGGAGAACCGGGTTTGATTCCCCCCTCTTCCACTTGCAGCTGCTGGATGACCTTGGGCAAGCCGCAGTTCTGTCAGAGCCGTTCTCTCAAGGACATTTCTGGAAAGAGCTCTCTCAGCCCCGCCTACCTCACAGGGTGTCTGTTGTGGGGAGGGG